>NW_020824828.1:2932500-3182500 GCF_003285875.2 Drosophila novamexicana | reverse complement strand
TATATGTGTATATATATGCATATATATACATATATAGACATATATATTTGTATATATATAGTTGTAGCTTTGTATTGTTTACTGGTTTAATCCATTATGTGTCATCATATGATTGTTACATTCAGTTGCATCTTGAAATTGTTTCTTGGTTTGCTTTTCTTGCTTTGTTTTAAAATAAGTATTTATTTTTATCGAAACTTGTTTGATTTGTGCATACAAATTTGTTGCATCTCTTTTTGGCTTTCTCTTGCTCTGTACAGATCTATCGATCTCTTTCTCCTTCCATTCACATACTTATGGGTATATTGTATAAACATATGATAATATAGCTGCTTGCTCTCTTTCACATATTTTCAACGTTATTTACATTTCAAAGTACATATATATACATACATGTGTGCTTGTATATAAAGGTGCGTACATACATGTACAATTTTCTATATACCATAGACTCTTATTTCGCATTTCTTGACCTTACTCTCACAATATTATGCACTATATGATGCGTAGTTTTGCCCACTTTTCCCCCGGGTGCCAACTCCTTCAACAAATAACTACAAATAATTGAGACAAAAAAAGCAAATTATCAAAAAAAAAATGTGGCTACTCAAGGCGGAAGACTTTTCTTTTGCCTCGTATCCTTTTTACAATTTACAATATTGACCTGCTTTCATTGAATTCTCATTTTTAGAGCGTAAACTAAAATTTATTTTGCTGTCTTTTTCGATTTTCCTTAGCTGCGCACAGATTTGATTCGCCCTCACTTGAGTTTGCAATAAGTTTCCATTGTTTCCTCATCTGCTGCAAACGCTCACAAATATTGCATTCAAGCGCGCCCAAAAGAATGCCATATATTCATAGCATTGTTTACACTGCCACACATATATATACACACACACACACATATATATATTTGTATAGACATAATGCAATGCGTTGAAATGCATTTGTTCTTGTTGGTTAAACATTTTTGCCAAATAAAAACGACATTTGTAAAGTAATTGTCATATATATTTGCATTGCCAGCAATCGAATTAGAAACGGAGCGTATTGCAGCAAAGTGCTTATGGATTTATGTGCAGCTCCGGGATTATTTTGAGTATGTTCAGTTAACACTACTAAAGTACATTTAGTCGGTGGTAACCGCTTGCTTGATGTAGTCTTAACCTTAGTCTTAGTTTACAACAACAATAAAACAACAACAATTAGATGACTACAGCAACCGGAACGGGGCACACAGGAAGTGAATGGAAATTTAAATTGAATCGATTGCATGCTAGTCCTCATTTGGGTCAACAGAATTGGCAAGAACATAAAAAAGCTGACCACATTTACATTTTGAAATCGTTTGAATATATTTATTTAAGTCATTTAGCTGACCAAACTAACGACTGTCAAATCATTGGAAACTTTTGTCAACATGATTTCTCGCTTGTTTGCACACACAGCACCCAGCAGAGGGCTTGATAGATATGTGCCAGTGTATATAACAGGCACAGTTGATGTGACCCTTCTAGCCCATTCGACATTGAACATATTTACAAGCTCAAGATATGCAAGTTACAATTTTCAATATAGATTGCATCATATGCAGATCAAAATGTTCGATTTCCTTGACAAATATCGATCAATATCGATAGACAGCGCTGGCTCACACAAAACCCATTCCTGATAGGTAACTCTTTTGAAATTGTAAACATGCCAATGTCAGTTTTGAGCCATTCAAACTTAATGCGATCGGATAAAACACAAGAGTTATTTAGGATTTGCATAGTGCCAAGCAGGGGTGCGTAGAGCACGTAGAGGGTATCTCTCATTTCGGCATGCTTGATCAGAGCAAACTTCTGGGTTTCATTTTTATGCTTTTGCTGCTGGCCATTGTTCTATTTTGGCTAACTGGCACATAATTTGCTTACTGTCAAGCACAGCTGAAGAATTCATTAAGAAAAAATGTTATAAATTGCCTGTTAAATATGATGTATATCAAAATAAACAAGTTTTCCCAGCTAATTTGATAAAACACAAATGAAAACTTTGCAGTCGGATGCAACCGACGGCGTAATACTCCGTTCACAACGGATTAACAGCTGAAGGGAACGGAGTATTAAAAAAGTTGTTTACATACTTTTGAGATGCTTTTGTTTCATTTAACTGCTTCTTTTTTTTTTGTTTGTTTTTGTTTGTTTTTGCTGTAGCTTGTCAGTTTGTAAATAATTGTATTTTGGATTTATTATCATTGGATAGTTAAGAGTTGCAAGCTTAGTCTTGAGTTAACATTTTATAAATTTATGCACATTGATTGCATTTCATGGTGGGCAACAGAAAACACATTTATTGTTGGGCATACATAGGTATAAGTATATAAGTATGTGTTATATATTTAAAATACAGTATACTACTATCAAAAATAGAACAAAGAGAACTTTACGTTTAGTTTTTTGTTGTTGGTTTTCTTTTTACGAGTTTTTAGCAATTTGTTTAACATTTTTGGTGTAAGTTTTTATGTTTTTGGTTTTGTTTTTTTTTTTTTAATTAATTATTTATACTTTATTTTGTATATTTAAGAATTTTTCTGTTTATTTATTTTTATTTAGTTATTCTTATTTTTGTTGTACATACTCAATGCATGTTAATGATATTGAATGTTGCTGCTGCGCAGAAAGATGAAAGAGAGAAAAAAAACAACACAACACAGCAACAACAGCAACAACAAGAACAACGACAACAACATTGACAACAACAGTTGCAACTAACACGAGCAAAAATGGACATGTAAAAAACTAGAACAACATTTATTTGCTAGATATATATGTATATATATTTATTTGTATTTTGTATTTTTATTATAATTTATTTCTTTATTGGGACCAATAACGGTCGCATTGACTTGTAAATAGTTGAAATACCATTCAAATGTATGCATATTACATATACAAACATATATATAAATACGTATACATACAGATGTATATCTATATAGATATTTGTATATATGTATATATACAATATACATATTGTATGTATATTGAATTAGACTAATATTTGATATATTTGCAAATATATTTATGTACATTTAGCATTGAAAGTGAAAGTTAACTTTGGGTTACCGCACAGATTTCGAGTATTATTGAAACACACATTGGAAATCGATATACGTTAATTGGGCACATTGAGATATACATGTAGTACATATATGGTAATATGCAGCATATACATATACGTTCGTATATGGTTTAAATATATATATCTATGTATATTTAGTGTAAAAATACGCACATACAAGAGTAGATAAATATGTATGTATGTGAGTGGAATAGATGCACACGGTTATCGGGATCATCTAGCTTGACAGTTGCGTCAACGTTATCGACAGTGCTGTGCAACGCTCAACAACATTCAGTGTTTAACATTCATTTAATAACATTAAGCGAGTAGATTGTGAATAGACATTGCCAAATGCCATATAAATTCACACATGTACATATATGTATATACATATATATGTATTCATGCAAGTATAGTATACTTATTAGAATACTTGATTGAAGCATACAACTTTACTGCCGAATTGCCATTTCTCTTTTTTAAAGCTCTCAAATTTATTTTTCCGTTTATTTTTATATATGTATTTTTTTTTTTGCCACATTCCGCACAATTCAATTAGCAAAGTTTTTCACGCAATTTGCTGTCATTACGAAGTTCAACTCAAGTTTGAGTTTGTGTTTGTGTTTTGCGTCACACACATAAACATACACATAAAAGTTTGCATGCATGTACATTTAATACATGTACATCAATAATTCGAACATCAATATATAACATATGTAGTTGCCATATTATTATTATAATTAGATGTTAATTAGCATTCAGTTTTTTTTTAAGCTCAAATTGCACATATGTAGTTACCACTTAAATCAATTTGTAAGCACATGCAGATTAGTTAAAGTTATTGTTGCGCTTACAACATATCTCGCAAAACGCCCGGGTGGCATTTTCATTAGTGTTGAATACCTTACAAGAAGTTTACTATTATTAGAATTAGTATTATTATTATTTATATTATTATTAACATTATAACATATTATGGAACCTTAAGACCGTCTCCTAGTATCTCCTTGCATGGATCAAAGATTCTGCATTGACGAGTTGCACCAATTATGGGCGCAAAAAAAAAAAATCTACAACTAAAATCTTAACGGATCCCCAATTGGAGATGCTTTACAAAGTTTACTGCACATTTATATAACATTAATAACCATGTTATAATAGATTAATATTTTTCTTTTCCTCAACCCACCATATTCGATTGTATTCGTGCCTTATTTCATATGTATTCATTCCCAGTTGCGTATATATGTATCGGATCTTGTATAGTTTGATATGGGCAACTCAATTTGTACATTTCATGATTAGCAGCAGTTGGAAACATTTGCTTCGTATCTTCTTAATACATTATTTATTATAGTATAGAAAAAAAATATTTATTCATAGCCATTTACTTTATATATAGTTAGTTGACACATACATATTGGCTGATGTTCTCAAAAATGATTCCACACCTAAAAAAATAGTTTGATTTTGGTTTTTTCGTTTTTGCCATTTCTCAATACTGCCTCTTCATCTCACCTTCATCTTCAATTTGTATTAAATCTTGTTTATTTTCTTTGGTTTATGACGGATAAAAATGTAAATACGCTTTGTATATGTAAATATTTATATATTTATCGAAATATGTTTGTATGTTTATATGTATTCTGTCCAAAGGTCATATGTAAATATATTGTTATCGAAATATGTACGTTTTATATGCTTTAGGTCACTATTTGTAGGTAATTTGTCATTCGGTTTGCCTTCGCTACCTTTTCCCTGCCCTTCGATAATCACAAAACTCACCTGCAATGTTGCCTTAATATTGTTATCGTTATCGTTATCGTTATCGTTATCATTTCTCTGGTACTGCTATCAACTATCGTTACTACTACCAGTGCCCTTCAATACGGTCACCGTTACTATTTACCGTTACTATTTACCGTTACTATTTACCATTACTATTTACCGTTATTGTTTCGAATTACTGTTGTTGTACGTTTTTCCTTTTATTTCGTTTGTTTGGTATTGTTTTTCATGTGTTTTTCCTGTGCTTATGATTTCGTTTTATTGTGCTCATGGTATTAGAGATGCAAGTAGCCCACTGAAAAGGTTTTAGATATATGATACAAGGTAAAATGTATTAGATAATATTTAAAAGTAATATTCAGATCTACTAAAAAGATACATATTATTAATAATCTTATATTAAAAATGAAAAATTTATAGTATAATGGATGGAATTGTATTTTAAAGACTCCTCACCTTCTATTCTTCTGATCGCCTCTGCCTGCCTCCTATGCCCAACACTATTCGCCGTCGCTTTCCGTTTACTTGCGTCTCGTACCCCCGATCTATTTGACAAAGAGATCCTTAAGTGTGGCGCACAGAGAGGCATCGCACGTATCTTTGGAATCATCCTCGTCGCCCTTGCTAAACCAGTTGAGCGTGGAGCGCATGGCGCGTCCTGCCTGCGACTGAGCAGAGCTCGCAGCGGACTGACGAGTGCGTCGTGCCCCTCCAGAGCTGGCACTGCTGCTGCTAGCGCCAGAGTCCTTGGGTATAGCCCCCTTGCTGCTGCCACTGGCGTTGCCCGACCGGCTGCCAGATGTGGATGTGGAAGCGCCGGCGGCACCAGTTCCGCCACCCATGCTAGCATTGGAGCTCTTGCGCAGAAATCCCTCGATGGCCGAGCCCAACATGGTGGCATCCACAATATTCGCTTTGGTGGCATCTGCCCAGCTCTTCTTCTGCTTGCTGCGTGGCTTTAGCTTCGGCTTGCCAGAGTCGGCGGCAAGCGGATCCTTCTTCTGCAGCCGATCTAGCATATCCTTTGACAGAGCAACGGCACTACTCTTGCTCCGCATGCTCTTCTTACGCGTTAGCGGCGTCCGCTTATTGCCAAACCAGCCCGATATGGCTGCCGAGCTGTTGTCCTGTGCCTCGGTCACTAGCTGTTTGGCATTGTTCAAAATGGATACGTCAAAGCTGTTGGAGCGTGTCGAGCGGCCTGCATTCGGATCCAGCAGCAGGCCCGATGACTGCCCGCCACTGGGTGTGGGTGTCGCGCTGGTGGTGCGACCGCGAGCTGCCTGTTGGAACGTATTGCTCAAGAAGGGACTGGTAGCACTGTTCCCAGTTGCCCCCGATGAGCTAGACGAACCGCCATCCGGATCCGGTCTGTGCGTATCAACGATCGAGCCGCTGCCCGAGCCGGTTATCGAGCTAAAGATGCCGGCTATATCCGTCCGGCTGCCCAACAAGCCCAGGCCGCTGCCGGACTTCTTGCGTCGCATCGATTCACGTGCCGATGGCGGCTGCGGCGAGACACTCGGCGGCTGCGGCTGCGGATGCTCCGAGCCACGACGCAAAGTGCTAATGCCACCTACGCCCGGCTGGGGGCACTCTGAATACCGTCGATTGGTATACCGTCTGCCTGGTGCCCCAGCGCCAACCTCATCGACTGTTTGCACCTCGCACACTTTCTCGTTGCTCGATGTCCAAAGCTTCAAGCGAGCCTTGCGCGACTGCAAATAAATGTCATCCATAATGTCCAGCTGCAAATTGTGTATGCTCCCAATCGGATCTGTCGATGGAGGTCCTGTGGTGCTCTCCCGACGCGAGTTCAATACACGACTGCTGCTGCAATAATCAAATGGAATGGTCAACAACTGAAACCTTATCTCACCGAGAGAAACAATCGAAGCTAAGGCCTTCCAAGAAGCTCTGATTCACATTATCATGATTCTTGTCTTATGGAGACCTAAATTACATCGAGGGACTCTTTAATAAGGATCGCTCCCATTTACTTCAGCAAAGGTCAGCTAAGCTAATGTTGCCGTTAAGTATTCATTGTGATCAAACAGAGATATCTACTTTAATAAGTTAAGACCAACACCAGCTAGTAACCTTCTCGGAATTTCAGCCTCCGTTTACTAAGTGCCAGGAGTGCACTTCTCGACTGGATATAAATAAAAATATTTGCATTCTATCGTTTGCAAAAAGTAACAACAGTATTTTACAAAGATATTTGAAGCTAATCGGCAGATTTCGAAAGTTGTTCACCCCAAACCAAGTTTTCCTTTGCTGCCCCTGGGAAAACGGTGGAAAGAGCTTGTTTACTGTTCCCGAAACACCTCTGCAAGCTTTACCACTGCGCCTTGTTAAACTTCCCACAGAACATGCGTGTCGCCGAATGAAAAAAGGAACAACTTCTTCCTGTTTCAAAGCCAGGCAGACTTACCCGTTGGTTGACGGATATGCGGCGACAGATTCGCGCCGAGAGCGTCCAAAGAGTGTGGTGGGCACCTTGGAGATGGTGACAACCGAGTGCCGACGGCCAGATGGAGCTGGGGCCTGTGAGAGTGTGGCCAAAAATGCGGCCTCTTTGGGCGATGGGCCGGAGCCCTCACCGCCGCGCTCGGAGAGACGACGCACCTGACTGGCGGTGATTCCGTCGGTGACCTGTTGTGAGGGCAGAGAATGCTTGCGGGCCTCGCGCGGATCACGCCATGGTGATAGCAAATATGGATTCACGGGCGAGTCGATGTCCAGACTGGCACGATTCGAGAATGTCTCCGAGCTCTCCGGTTCCAGTTCTTCGGGCAAATTTGATTCCTCCACAACAATAAGCGGCTCCTGCTGAACGCTGTGTACGGCATGCGCCTGTGGATGCGGATGTGGATGTGGAAGTCCTGGCCCATGCCCAGCGCCACCGCCGAAGCGTACAAATGGCGAACCACGCAAGCGTAGCGCATCTGTATCAAAAGAGAAAACGTTGCCAAATTGAAGGTGAATCCGTGAATCCCACATGGACGTGCAAAAGTGTGTTGTGGTCGTCATTGTCCTCGGCGTTCTTCTATTTAGTTGAGTTCGCACACTTACCCATTTCTAACAACTGCTCAATTGGTAGCCAGTTGGGAATACGCTCGTCCTGTGTGCGTGTCCTTGCTGCAAAGCAAAAGGAAGAAGACACGCATCAAATGAGTATGCTATACAAATGTGTACACAAGATTCTGTGTTCGTGTGCGTGTGTGTGTGTGCATGCAGCAGGTTAAATAAAGCCAGCCTGTTCATTATCCTTGCTACAAATTGCAAATGGCAGGAAAATCATGCATCAAAGTAATTAAAGCTTTTGCGACGCCATCAACATAGCCATTGCCGCTATCTTGGGATTTGACATTTTGCTGGATCTGCTATATATACAGCTATATCTGGCTCCCGCCTGCCATAACAACGTAATAGTGTGTCTCTCTGCGCGTGTGTGTATGCCTGGGCACACACACAGTGGCCATAATGAGCATAAAATTATGCGAAAGTTAAAATGAAATTTCGCCGTTACTCAAATACCGCAAGAGTTTGCGTTTACATCGCTCTGCGCCATGGACAACTGTTGGCAATCCGCCCATTTTCGTACCTCAGTCAACCGGCTTCCCAGTTGGCCAAGCCATCTCAACGCCCCGCTCTTCGCAATGACCTCCCGCACACTGTACCTGCACCCACTTATCACCCACAGGAACTTTCGCTTTGACACGAGTTTTCAGCGGCAACGACCATGATGGCAATTTGGGGCATGTCAGTTGGCAGCTGTAACTGCACTCTGTTGGGGATGCCGCAGCAGGTGTAAATATGACAACGCGCTTAAATAATTATAAAGTTTATAGTGTTTTGGGCACTTGAGCGACAGAGCGAGAAAATTCAACAAATTACCTTTTACAACTAACTCCAAATTTACGGCCTTTGGTTTCTGGAAAAACAGAATGGAAAAACTCGACAAACTCACTTTTAAAAAGCAACGAGGATTATGTCAACTAAGTATATTGCCGACTGATTAGCTGACTGACTGAGTGATTGACTGGTGGAGTGAATGATCAAGTGACTAATGGACTGATTGAGTGATTGACTGACTGACTGACTCACTCACCTATTGACTGATTGACTTAATGCCTGACTAATTGACTAACTGACGGATTGACTGAGAGATTTACTGAATGACTGACTGAATGACTGACTGGTGATTAACACTGAAGTTAACTAACTGACTGAGTGATTGACTAAATGTCTTATTAACTGACTAATTGGCTCACTTATTGACTAATTGACTCATTTACAGACCGACTGAGTGATTGACTGAATGATTGAATGACTAACTAATTTACTGCCTTATTGACTGACTGACTGACTGAGCGATTGACTGACTGGTTATGTACACAGTAATTAACTTTTGTTACGCAACTGGAATTTTGGAAAATGCCACCCGCATATGAAAATGGATAGGTAATAATTATGCAAAACCTTTTTGTTTGCCATCCGAGTCAATGATAACTAATTATCAAAAATATTTGTTGAAAATAGATAATCGACTTGGAAAATCCACGCTACGACAAACTGTTGATAGTAACATCCTGTTTTTCATCCCATGGAAGTGTGAAATACTTTCTAATATCTTTGTGAACAAGTGTTGAGACCAGTCCGAGCAGGCTTTAATTAATGTACGGGAGTGAAATATTTAATTTGAAGCAAATAAATTTCCCTGTGCAAAGCAGGCTAATATACGCCAGTAGTAAATCAATATGCCTAACCAGCTATGCTTAATAGGAATTTGTGCCAAGCTTGTGCTTTTGATCTGTCACTTGTTCTCTTTAACATCTAATTTATATTTGTAGCGCTGGTAACTTAAATTTAAATTTCAGACAATTTAATTTCATTCAGACCATTTAAATAATAAATGGATCCGAAATGTGCAAGTCCACTCAAATGGCCCAAGGCAATGTGTGCTTGCATGTCATATATCATTTTTATAATCAACAGTTGACATCCTTAAAGGCTTATTTCAGGGTGCTGTTCGTGTCAAGCTATTAAATCTTTAATTAATTAATTGAAGCTCTTTTTTTTAGGCCCGATTGACATATCCAACACAGCTACTGGTCTTTGAAAAGTCTGCAACTGACACAAGAAAGCTTTTACATAATTAAACAGAAACTTTTAAGCAAAGACTTTCGCAATGGTTCTATTGCGAATTGTTTGCTTAACGTTCAACTTTTACCACTTTTTCGTCTAAAAATGCAATTTCCAATTCGCTCCATTTAACTGACATATGCACGTTCCAGGTGTGGCCAACCAAGTTTTATACCCTTGCTGAGGATATTTTAATGTTGCCACGCAATCTGTTACGCACAGAAGAAACAATTGCAAAACAGGGCCGCAAATGCAACAAAACCTGGCTGCTCACATCTTTTAGGCCTTGCTTTCTCTTTCTTCTTATACTTAAAAACCCACTTATATGGGTTGCTAACGTAGCAATCGTAACAGATTACAAGAAATTTGTTTAACATCAAGGTAGTTTATCTTTTAGCTCCCTGCATTCGTAGTTCGCCCGTCAACTTGTCGCGTTCTCATTAGGCTTGTATATCGTCAATCAACACCAAAGTGTTCGCTTTGTATTAAAGTGAACTCAATAAGGGCGTCAATGGGATTGACAAGTGCTGCGGTTGCATGCAAATACGCCCCCAACAAATTCACCAGTGACCTTTGGACGACGCCCAATGGACAAGCGGGTGCTGTGGGCTCTATTGTGTGTGCTACACCGAATGCATGATTCCATTGTAATACTATGCGTTGTGGTGGTCTATGTGTTCCCACAAAGGCTTTATTAAACAACTAAGAGGGCTCTAGGCGCGAGTGCCCGTTGAGGAGGTACACTTGTCTCCTCTGCTCCACACAATTTGGCAAATTTTGAGGCCCAAATATGGCACCAAGGTTGCTTTACACATGGAGAAGGATACCGAGTCCTTAGCTGTTAGCGATATCAATGCTTTAGCTTTTGTATTTCACACAGAAGGACATGGACCTGGACGTAGACATGGACAAAGTCGGCTAAGCTTGTCCTCCTAATCAAGTATGTATATGGTATATACTTTCTCCGGTCGGAGATGCTTTTTACTGCCTGCTGCATACATTTCCACAAAACCAGTCTACCCTATTCACCCCTTTTCAATGGGCTCCACAGCAAAAAAAAATGTTGGGCAAACTATTTTTGGAGTGGTGCGGGGGGCTGGCGGTTTTTTTTGTGGGTCCACTGAATGACACATCAATTGCTTTGGCCCGGAGGCGCGTGACAGGCCCTCCGATCCTTATTAGATACAAAATGTCGAAAAGTTCCTTGCCCGCTTCAGTGAACTCTGCCTTCCACCACCATTTGCCCAGTTTCCTTGTCGAATCAAGCGCTATTTGCAAGTGTATTTAGTCGGTTGCGTCGAATAGTATTCCGATTAATTGATTGAGTTATTCACTCGTTGACCAGATGTCAGACAAGCCAATGTGACCGATTGACCGATTGACCGATTGACAGATTGACGCTGCGCTGACAGATTGACGCAGCTGTGACAGCAGTTGCATGTCCCATGCTGTTTCGTTCTTGTACCCTGTGCCCATTGAAAATTGCCAAAACGGGTTTGATGACTTTGTGCAAATGTATGTAACAGACAGAAGGAAGCAGCTCCGACACGAAAGCGTACATATATTCATAAAGAGGACGACAAACTGAATCGGTCAGATGCACTCCGACCGAATATCCGTCTGCCTGTCCATCTTTTGTCCCATATAATCTATCAGTTGGTGTGGGGATAAGATTTGAGGCTATGCTTAGCAGTTTCTGCAAATAGTATAAGATTGTGTTAAGGTGAATGATTGCATTCACAAAGGTTAGCTTATCTTCTAGTCGACCATAGCCGAATTAAGCGCTCTGAGCTGTTCTCTGCTTTGCCCTGTTTTGTTCTTTTCCGTGCTGTTCTTCTTTTGCTTCTGCTTACGTTTTTGCTGAGCTGCTGCATCTGCTGGTTGACTGCCCGTCCGCCCTCTCAACTTCATTTAAGCTTTATTTAATGGACTTTGCAAAAAGTTTACAAATCACTTTGACAACCAGTTATAATGTGAAAGAGGGTAGAAACCACTTCGTATGAATTACCGATAAGTTCTTTATGCTATGCCATAAACTGTGTGTTCTGCACACAGAAATTAAAACAGTAAGAATGTGTAATGTGCCTGTACTTAAAAAAACTGCTCGAAAACTGCAGTTAGCGGGCAGCCAAGCTATATTATCGAAACAGTTGCGCTCATAAAAGCACACTGAACAAAAAATAGTCCAAAGTAATGCTTCTAGCGGGGAAAAGCAACAGCAAAATATCCTACCACTAAATGCAGATGCCGGCATCCGAAGAGGTCCAATTTGATAACTGGTCGAATTTAGCTCAGCTTAACCTTGACTAGCTCTTTTAAGGAGACTATTTCTTCTTTCACTAAGCGTAAGATCCGCTCTTCTTCTTCGTCATCTCTGCAGCTGCAAGCTTGTCGTGTCTTTATCTGGAAGTAGGGTTTCAGTACTGCATAATCTAGCTAACTAACTAGTTGTCTAACATGCCCCGGTGGCTGGTATGCTACCCAAGGCAACGTTCCGATTTTAAAACAGTCTGAGGACTTCATTGAATTCAAGTACAAGCCTAAATTATGCTCCAAAATTGAGCTGCGTGGAGTAAACACTCGGCTATCTAGCTTGGATATCGATGGAAAAGGCCCTGACTACGGCATGGCCTGGAATGTTGCAGACCCAGTCCTCTATCGAGAAATGTGTGTGTCGATGAATGCAGCAATCTGTTTTCGTCGGAATAATGCCGTTGTGCTTCAGAATCGACGAGTGCTCTGTTTGATTTTATTTCCCGTGGTCAAAGTCTCTGCAACGAATCGCTGCCAGCGTGGCCAGCTATTTGCCATAATGTTCTAGAAATTGGATGTTAAGGACTGCGACCTGAACATCGCTTGGTATACTGCACAAAGCTGCTGTGATACTTAGCTCTGACATTCTTTATGCTCTATTTAACTGCTAGGGCAAACTAAATCAAACGAAACAGGGAACACGTAACTTAACTTTATGGTTGTTACACATCTGTAGAGGACAATGGTTGCCTTTTGACACTATTTCTGAGTGTTTAGACTCCTATTCAGTTGCATGTCTCAAGTATTTCTAGTATTTTCGTGAGAAAAGAACAAGTTTCCTTTTTGAAGTATTGACCCCTAGACCGCACTTAGCAGTTCAGTTGGCCAATTGCATTGGTTTTCCTGTCATCAGACCCCACAGCATCCGACGATATTTCCCGTGAAGATGATGGCAGCTTCCTCCGCATAGGCAGCTAACTGCCAGAATGTTTATTCTTCCCTTTCCGACCCACCACCCTTTTATATTACATAGTAAGTTATTTACATAAAGAAATAAAAATGAATTTCTGTGAAAAATGTTCAAAATAGTTGCAAAGAACAATATCTGTTGAATTTATTAAAGGCAATACACAGATAGTTTTGCTCTTTGCCATTTACAATTCAATTTAAGACCCTTTTGCTGACCTTTAGCCCAAAAACTGAGCCGGAATTTACTTTTTATTCATTGAGTGTATCAATTTAATTATCTACTTAATTACCGGTCAGCTCTTCCGCAGAATTTATAGTTGCCAGTAGTGAGCAGCAATAGACCTGTTCCCAACTACTTTCAATATTTTCTATTTTATGGCACAATTGAATTATTGGAACTTTTTTGGTGTGATTAGGCAAAATTCGTAATAAAGCTACAGTTCTTGGTATAAATTACAAGCTACAAAATATTGTAATGGAACCATTAAGGATCATAATTATTTCCCGGAATATAATTCATTTTAATGCAGTTCGAGTTCAAAGGAAATCGAGAACCAAGATTTGATTTGTTATAAAATGTAACAGTTTAAGGTTTCATAAAATTGAAGCTAACACATGCTCGATTATTAATTAGCTCAAAGAAAAAGGTTGGAATTGTGGAATTCCACATTGGCATTTATTAAAAATCTAAGACTAGATATCAATATTTATCAAGCTCATGTCATGCGTGCATCACCAAAAATAACGCCCACACATGCCTACATGCCCACACACACGCACTGACACCCACAATCACACCCACACAGCCACATGTATAAAAAGTCAGTTGAGGGCTTTCGATTCCGGCATTTCGCAAAGCCATGACAATTGAAATGCCGGAAAATTTTGGTTCGACCACAGAGTCTGTGCCAGTCAGCATGGTTTTTTGGTACGTTGAGGACAACAAAAACTTTCAAGTACATCTAGCTTTTAAGTCATCGTTAACTGGTTTTTCTGGCTATCAGGTGGTCACAGTCTTTCTGCTGCTGCTAGTTTCGGGTTGAGCAATTATCTCAACAATTTGGCAAACAGGCTGCAGCTTTGTTGAAGTAGAAAAAAAAAGTAATCACACACGGATACATGTACATATGTTATGTTGTCTAAGAGATATAGCCTGCTGTATTTGCTGCTGCTGCTGCTCGCCCGGATCATTGTGCACAGAAATTCGGTTTGTTTCGCTCTTCTGCATTTTGCACCTGCGAAAATATTTTCCTAATTTCAAAATCCTCGAGCGTGTGCGGCAGCTATGTTAGTGGGCGTTGTTCTCGTTGGAGTCACTAAGCTCACCTAATTGCGGCTTTCCCCATTGACTATGACATGCAGTTGGGAGTTGAAGCAACCGCATCAACAACTCTTTAGTATTTAGTAACAGCCAGCCATTGCCATGCAACCGCCATCCCCCTACACACTTTCCACGTATGCCTTCTGCATGCACAATCCTTTTGAAAAACACTCGACAGCAACAAGGATGACAGCTTTAATGAAAGCACACGCCCACACGGACACACGCACAGTCAGCTTTTGGTAGTGTTCATTATAATGCTGCTGTTGATGGGCCTCGGCCAAGGCAAATGCAACTAGCCGCCTTAAGACGCCTGTCGAAGCCGACCCTAATTTTCTGATTTATGCAAAGAAACTTTAAGCCGATTATATCTATATATAGATACATATGCTCATATGAGTGTGGCTTATGAACCATTTTAGAGCCGCTTTTAAATTAGTTGAATGTCTTTGTCATCAGCCGCAAAGCTTCAGCACGTTGCAATTAATACTTAAGTCCATGGACTGATTGCCTGAATCCAATGAAAATAGGCAAATGTATATTCTCTCCTCCCACTTTCTAAGTTTCGATAAATATCGATTTCGAGGCATATTGCTTGGAGCATAGCTCGAACATTATATGCGCACGTTTGTATGCCATACTTAGGCACTGACAATTAACAAAAATCGGACTATAAATACCGAAGTGAGTCAAGCCGCATCATGAGGTGCGCATATTCAAAGATTTTTGTGAAAATTCTTTAGGTAGATTTAATTTTGTCAGTTACCTGAAAATTGAGTAGACAAATTCTGTCCAAAGTTTAAAGCAAAAAACTTAAGCCGGGCAAGGCCGGCAAATACGAGATAGTGTATGCAAAAAGAAAATTAAGCTAAAATGCTTCCGACGGCAGTTTGGCGCTGGGCTGAGGGTATATCCCAGTGGGTAACTTCCGGCTAAAGCATTCTTGTTTGTTTTTTTAATCGGCTCATGACATAACCCATGAGAATTTAATTGTCAGAGGCTGTAAAAACATTTACTTTTAATAACTTTTAGATATTTCAACTATTATAAACAAGCATTGTAGTATATTATTGAAGAAAAATACAAATTATTTTCTCATTGGGCAAATGAAATTTAAGGACAAATTTCAGTTATTCAAATCTCACCTTGATTTGTGAGGTACTTTTAGAATTTAAATGAAACAATTTTAATTTAAGCCGACAATTAACAGTTGTAGTGAATGTTTCTGCATGCCAAATTGGGCTCTCTCCAAATGATGGCCAATAAATAAAAAGTCTTTCGTTATTTAAATAAATATGCTACGGTTCAGCTGTTTTTACAGACAAATGATTCTGTTTTAGTGCTCGTTTTTTAAGTAAGCCAAAACGTATAATCCGTAGATTATTTTAATTCAGGCATTTATGTAATCAGATGAAAGCTGCAGATCTTTTACAATTAACCATACCCTGTGGTTATACATATTTGACCACTTAAATTAAGCTATTGGCTACTAGTTTGCTGAGGAAGAGCGCAGCTCTTGAGCAAAAACATATTGCATGCTTTTGGGCTTGACTGACTTTGTTGTCTTTCTGTTGCTTATAATTCGCAACGAGTTATAGCTTCGAGAGGTTAAGATAGGAGTTAAGAAAGACTGTTGATAGGATCGGACAGTTCTCAAATGAGCTGTACAGACAAACTGCTGAGGGACCCAGAGAATTGGAGAGCTATATGCTTGTGTGATAGAACGGCACAGCTGAATTTCATTACGCTCGCACTACAGGAAGCTGCTTTGGCTGACTCTCAGTGCTCACATTTCTCTTTACTCTCTAACTCAGCAAAACCAATCGACTGAATAACAGATTGAGTGAATAAAACGATTGATTTGGTTCACTTATCACGTAATAAGTTTAGTAGTTCATTTGAAAGATTCGCTTAATCGAACTGGGACTGAACTAAGCGATAGACAACTCTATTGTGCATGCACCACGAGCTAGCCAGCTTCAAATTTAGTTTACTTTAAAACAGGTCACAAAAAACATTTTATCGCATTTATTATTTGATTTGAAAGCAAATGCTGTATCAAGGATACGATGTGTCCTGGACAATGGCATTGGCAATGCCAATGGAAATGGCAATGACAGTGGCTTGCTGCTGGCCGTGGCATTGGACTTCATTCCAGAACTACCCAGAATCGGATTGGAAGTGGCTTTTACAGCACGCGCTCTCTCGTTGCATTTGATAAACAAAGCCAACGAAAGCAAGCTGCAGACCTCTACAGCCGAGCAGTTCATTGCAATTTTTGTTCTCTTCTTTTTTGTCGGTTTAACAACAATATTATCTGGGCATGTCCATGCGCCCACGCGCCCAGAATGGCACACAAGCCCAATCTTCTATGCAGTAGCAGTCTGCATTACATTTGAATTTTATGCTTTTGGTGAGTTGCATTGTTTTCTCGCATAATACAAAGCAACCACAATTTATAACTGGGAAAAAAAGTTGCTGTAAATAGTTGCAACTGTGTGCTATTTGGTTTGAAGGTGTTTGTATGTGTGTGTGTGTGTGTGTGCTTGTGTGTGTGTGTGTGCGGCAGCACTAATACATTAGCGCGGGCAGCGGAAACGGATATGTCACACATTTGCTGCTGTTGGCAACATTGTGCCGAGGCCTCGATGGAAGCGACGTTGATGGCGTCAGGGGCGAAGGAAGCCGCTGGCAGGAAGCGAAGCGAAAATAGCAATCAAAACTTAACTGAATTGCAGCACATGGCAGAGCAGCATCAACTAACCAACCAACATGCATACACACACCCACACACAACACACGCAATACACCTTCAAAGTTGGTTTGCTGTTGAACGAATTAACAAGTAAATGCATTTGACACAGGCAGCAACAGGAACAGCAGCAGCAGCAGCAGCAGAAACTGGGTATAAATAAAGAGGAAAAAAAAATATAGCTAAAAGATATACAAGTCGGAGAAGAAGCTCAAATACTCTTGCCCATGAATTTTGAGCACGTGTAAAAGATGCCTCCATCGACTTTATGTTTCACTTTTGTAATATTAACAGATGCTTAGAAATTATTGTAAAATAAATCTCGCACATGTGTATGCATACAACAAATGAGTCCAGTACTCAGTTTACTTTAATTATAAATACATTTATTTCTAGATTTCATGCTTTTCATTAAGTATTTGTTGTTTGTTGTTTGTAGTTTTTGGCATGCAAGGTTATTGGTAAAATAAAACAAAATATATATTTTTCTTGTCAGCAAAATAATGTTTATT
This sequence comes from Drosophila novamexicana, assembly GCF_003285875.2. Classification (NCBI taxonomy): domain Eukaryota; kingdom Metazoa; phylum Arthropoda; class Insecta; order Diptera; family Drosophilidae; genus Drosophila; species Drosophila novamexicana. Next base: position 3,164,649 of record NW_020824828.1, on the reverse strand, counting down.
CTCCTATTCATTGCATGCGGAAGCAATTGCTGCATTCGCCGTTGTTACATCTAATTCATTATATTAATCTTTTTTAGCAAAATTTCGTTAAAAAATTGCTTGAACAAGCAAAGCGATTCCTGTAAAGAAACCCGACCTGTTGTCAATTGAGGCCGAAAGTCGCTGACATCTCGACTTGGGACAGTCAATATGCTTAATATAACTAAACAATGGAAATCAGCTATTTTAGCTAATAAATGTTACCGATTAGGAATCAAAATGATTCGAAAAAGATGCGAATCGATTGGGACTCACTTCAAAACAAATCAGATTTTGCTGTTCAAATCTTGTAATAAGTACATTGTGAAAAAGTTTATAAAACCGAATGAGAATGTGGCACACATATATAATACTATTTTTCTTAAAGTGATTTTATTATTCTCCTCTATTCTATATTCAACATCGAGTGAAGCGAATACCACAATTAGATTGTATATCAAGTTAAGAGAAATTTAGAAATATGTGGTATTCACAATAAGAGATATCCAAATAAAATTTCGTAAGGGAATACGACAATTAGATTGCATTTAGAGCTTAACGAAATGTTGAAAATAGATCGTAAGGGGAATAGTAAAATTTGTACAAATATATAGAGTGCTGAACCAATGTTATTTTAACAGATGCACACATGCGATTTCAGTAATTGACAAGTTACAACTAGTAGTGGAATAGCCAGCGGAAAACTCATCAAATTACACCATTGCAATGCACATCGATAGCATGAGCATTTTGCAGAGTCATCAATCTGAGTCACGTCTATGGCAGGCCAGCTGCATGCATTTGGCCAGGCCCCAGTGCAAAATTGTAGTACTCCAAACTGGCATTCACTGCCCCATTTCGTTCTTCTTTTCTGGCTGGCATTCTATCCCTATCTCTCTATCCCTATCTCTATCGCTCACTATGCCTCTGTATTAGACGCAGTGAAGGGACTTGCTGGCCAGGCCCAGACTCTGGCTTTGAATCGTTAACAGCCACCCCCAAACCCAAACAGAGCCAACCCGAACAGATCAGAACATACAAATTCGCTGCCATTGAGTTGACGATGGCATTGACATTGGTATTGGTATTGGTATTGGCATTGGTATTGGTATTGGTTCGCCTTCTCTGGCCCACGGAAGTTGCATTCTATTGAATAAAATTGAATTCAATTGAATTCGCATGTTTTTCATTGAATTTTGCAGATTATGGCTAAAAATAATTTTAATTTCACAGAAGCCCGTGTCGAGTTCCGTACCGAACCGAACACAACCGAACTAAACCGAACTAAACTGAACTGAACCGCACCAAGTAGAGAAGAAGAGAGCATAAGCCAGAGCTGTCCATCATTTGTCCGGTATTCACATTTGTCGTGGCATTTTTCAGCTCTATCCTTTTGTTAATTAAACCTGGCTGGTAATTAAAAATTCAGCTGCTGGCGTACGCGTGGTCAACCGGTTTGTTCACAGGCTTTGTCGCTGGCACCACTAGCACCATCGACAGCACTGTGTAAGCCGCTTAAACGCCAAACAATGCGGGCTTACTGCCGTATAGTGCAATAGTGACCGGTGGTGACCGCCTCTCGGGCTTATTCAGTGCTCCAATGTCTGTCCCTATGCCAGGCAACGCTGCGTTGTGCCATGCTGCGTATACGCAATAGCATTTAGCATTTCGCATTTAACATTTGCCATTTGGCCAGCCCGCTGTCTCTGGCTCTGGCTCTGGCTCCCCTCCTTTTTCTCTTCCTTGATGATGCTCTTCATAAGCCTACACACATTAGTCGCATGCATGAATTCCGATTTGACAGCACTTTTGGATGCTCAATGCCTTTATGACATTATATTGCTGAATATTATATTTCAGTTTTAATTAAAGTCGCTTTGCCAACTTTTCTTTTTTTTTTATCAATCAATTACATGCGTCACACACATACCATCAACGTGCGTGGGATCCACATGTGTGTGTGAGTGCGTGTGAGTTCGTGGGCCTGAACCTGGTCGTGGGCGTTTGTGTCGGCATGAACATGAGCTTAGATGTGCTCCAAGCTGCATGTTGCAAGCGTCGCAGCCACATTATTATATCCTCTCTTAATATAGAAAACATAATAATATATATACACTTCTGTGTACACAAAGAACACATGAGATTGAATGTCAAAGCCAGCTTTTTGATGCTTGGGCGAAGCCATAAGCCAGCCGATGAGCAGCCTTCTCTCCATTAAAGCAGATCAGTTTAAGAGACTGTATGCCAGCTTTTAAATGCACTTAAGCATGGTTTATACAAGAAGATGTAATTATAATTAAAAATAATAATTCTAAATAGTAATATAATAAAATAGAAGGCCACATGTTTATTTATGCCACTTTATAACTATTTTTTCTGATCCCAAAGGGGGTTGCCATCGTCTGAACTCTGCGCCTGCAGACTTGAGGACATTCGTATAAGTGCCTGTCTTAATTTTTGTTAGCACTTTTCGGAGAATTTAAGAGGAAATTTTGACACATTTGGGGCTCTCGAAAAGTAGAGAAAAGATACCAGACAAAGAGAGATTTAGTTTGCCAAGCGATTCAATTGTCAATTTTAACAATTAAATCGAGTCATTAATCAATTAATTAAAACAAAAACTATGAAACAATTGAATACAATTTCTAGACAGTTGGTAACATTGTGAGCGTTGGGCTTGGGAGGGCCTAGACTACCCTCTTCTACCTAGAGAATCAATGTTCTCTTTTTGCTACTCATTGGTTTTATTTAATGTACTTTCTGCAGCAGTTTTTGTTGACATGACAAACTGCTGAAAGCCTAAACGCAACCAAATTTAATTTTTCGTATCAGCAAGAATTGGAATGGGTTTGGAATTTGGTTGGCAGAGATTTCTGTACCAGCCGCATATAAAGTATTCCACTTTTTGGATAACAATTCTCACTTCCGCCAAAAGCATTTATTTAAAAATGCAAATTTCGCTCTCGCCTTTGTGTGCGGGTATTTGGGATTATTTGAACAATTGAACACATTTTGCAATAGGCCGAGACTCATAGATATCCGATGTTTTTACTGCGTAAACAGTGTATTAAAATGTTAAATTATTTTTTTACCTGCCGCATTGTTGTTTGATTTTGTGAACATTGCATGTTATTTGCGAAATGTGCGGCTCATCAAAATCAATTAACCAAATAAAAGCAAGTGCAAATAACGAGCATAATAAAATGTAAAATGATATTTATCAAGATGGAAAAACAATAAATGGAAGAAAGAAAAAACAACAATAAGTGCAAAAATGCGAATGCATAAATAAATAAAAAATTGTAATGAATTAATTTAGCATGTTCATTAAATTCAAATGCCCAGCCAAATGCATAATATATCAATTAATTATCGTCAATATACATTGTTGTATTAGTTATTTATTTGTGTATGTTCGTTGCGTCAAGTTACAAGCATTGTTCATATGACATTGTAATTAATTATAATTAATCAGCTGGCTCTGCTGCCCATATCCGCCTGCCGCGGCAGCATCACCTGAGCAGCAATACTGAAAATTGGCAAGATGAATTTCTAAATAACCAACTTCCTACGGCTGTAGCACGTTGCAAGCCGAAACACTTCCGCCGGCTGTGGTGTGCTGCGGATGTGGCTGCTTCTTGGCCTTGGCGCAGTGCTCTCGCATCGCCGGTTAGAATTCTGACTGCTTTCATTTAATTAAAAATGTATTACGTCCCCTTGAGCGGGCAACCAGTGCTTGTTGTTTCTCCCCATCTCTCTCTCTCGCTTACACTCTCTTACGCTTCTATACACAGCGCCTTGATTGACATTTAGACATTTAGAATGAAAGCTGCAAAAAATCAACATTATTTTGTTCTGTTTGCTCCGTAGCCAGCGCAAAAGCAAAACAAATACATAATAATAGAAATTTGCTAACCCCACACCAGAATCAGCACACACACACGCACACGCACACACACACACTACAACACCCCCTGGGTTATAGCCCACTCCCATTTTGGTTGGTGAAAGCGGCAAGCGCATGTGTACATTCGAGTACAAATGTGAAAGTTGATTTTGTGTGCTTCCGCAAAACGTTTTCATCACACATTCGCCTGGTCTGTCCTTCACAAATCGATTGAACAATTTGTGAATCACTTTTCATTTGTTGAATTATGAACTTGAGACTTTTGATTCCACTCATGGCTGTTAGCCAGGGTAAAAATTGGGCTGGTTCGTTAAACAATTCGAACCAACTCGGCTTTGAATTCGGTTCGCAGGCCGGGCATTCCACATCCTTTGATTATCTGATGAAAAATATAATTCTTAATTTCTTATTGTTTACTCTAAAACAAATATGGCAGGCTATATTTTCTTATATTTTCTACCAAAAACGGTTGGATAAATACTTCCTTCAAAGTTTTCTGTTATGAACCAACAGATAGGAATTCCGGCAGCGAACTAATTCGGTTCAAGCCCGGAGCAACCCTGTATTTACTAGCTATATTTCTAGCGATATTTCTATATTTCTGTGAACTTGGGTAAAATTGATTGCAAGTTCAATAAAGTTTCAGCGAAAATAAGTTGAAAGCATTTATCAATTTGAAATTTTCTTTGCAAAAATGATTTGAATCGCAATATTTTTACTGAATTCTTTTTAACGTTTTGCGAAGCTTGGCAAGGAGAAAGCATTTTCCAAGCCGGCGTGCAAAAATGTGAGAGCATAAAATAAATTTGTTGAATATTCCAGCGATGCTAGTGCCTAGAATTGGTTTTGAGGCCCTCGAAGTGCCCCACGCTCCGCTGGTTGACCAACAGATGCCCTGACGCATAACGTTTTTAAAACTTTCTATACAATTCCTCAAGCGCTGTATTTGTATGCAATAAGCTCAAAGATTTATGGCAAAATGCAAACAAATAAAGCCAAGAATAAAATGAAAATGGCTTTGGTTCCTCAATTGAGCAAAAGTTTAAAGATTCGACCGCAGCTGATTCAGTTTTATTTGTGCAATCGCAATCATTTTTATTAATTTTTGAAAGAATTCCAGTTTCGCCAATCCCATTAATAAGAAATGACAGCCAGAAGCCATAAACTTAGTTGGCAATCATTTGGGAGCTGCCCCCGATCCGCCTTGGGGCAGCAAGAAAAGTTTATTTTCCACATGCCGCAAATATTTTCCAAATGAATCTTTCGCTGTTGCAAACACGATATGCTGCACAAAAACCGCCCCCAACACTGTGGCCCAGGCACATTAACTTAAGCAGCTTCCCCGGCGCTAGGCAAATGCCAAATGTAACACCCGCTAAATGAACAAGCTTCTCACTGGCTCCGGCAATAATGGTCCGCAACATGCATATCATATACTAGATGTGCTCGCAACTCTGTTCAAAGTAAATGTCATGACCCCATTAAAGTATCTGGAAGCATATGAATACTATAGCAGAGAGTTCTCAGAATATTTCGTTATATTTGCATATGCTATCAAAATAAGTTACCTCTTTAAGAAGATAGTAGAACATTTTAATTACTTTAAAATGGCAAAAGTTACAAAATATGAATATAAACGAAATTTCTTCAACCCATTTAAATATAGCTCTGCTCGAGCTTGGAATCGGTGCCTTTTTTGTGCAGCTTCAATCTATTGAGAGATATTTCAGATAAAGCCATTTACCAAACTTATCTATATCAAAGTGGATCATAAAAAACATTAGAGTCTGTAAAATGTCAACATTTAAACAATGTTTATGTAAGGGCGGTACATATGTATGACATAAGCTCTCTAGCATCTAGCAATTACTTTTTTAGCCAATCTTAGTAATAGTAAGAATATGGACTCTGCACGCATCTATATATATATATATAAATATATATATATATTTATTTATATCTGTATATATCTAAAACTGTTGTATAAAAGTTGTTTGCTTACCAACCAATTAGCATATTTTTATAAATTCTCGTGAGACGAGTTTCGCATGAAACAAAAAATGTATTTTTAAATATAGCCTTTATGTGCGATTCCTATGAATTCAAGTAAGGCCCTATGAAATTTCCCGTTTAGATTAAAAGCGTTGTAATCCTATATAGTTTCATTTCTGGCAATAGCTTTTCTCTTTTTCTGCCCCCTCTCTCTCTCTCTCTACTCCCTCACTCTCTACCCCCTCTCTCTATCTAAATATAGCACATGCAGAATTTCATGCTCTCATTATAAGCGTTATAATATTATATAATTTCCCTTCTAGCAATATGCTTTTTTCTCTCTCCCTCTCACTTCAAATGTAGCCTTTCTATGCGATACTCATGCATTCATTTAAGGCAGACAGAACCATATTTTATATCCTTTCTTGCAATTTCTTTATATTTAGAAAGAGTGAAGTCTTACTTGTTTCTCATTTAAATGTGCGATACAAAGAAGTGAAGTGTGTTTCTTCTGCTCCTTGCGGTTCATACGGATAATAGTAATTTAATGTATAGTATAAGCAAAGCAATTATGGCTTCATTTATTATTAAAAGTGCTTAACTGCGTGTAAGTGCCGAGAAGTATACCGTGTGTGCAGAGATTATTAAACAATTTTTGCAACTCAACCACAGTTCATGAATTTACACAATGATTACTCAAAGGAACTTTCCAATAACACTATATATAGAAATATAACCATGTGATTTAATAAACTCAACCCATCATTGCATATTTGATTAAGAAAAAATGTGATTTAATTTGATTTAGGTTCACGCTTCTATGAACCTGATATATTATGTATTTGTATGTCCGAATCTTAATGCAACGATTTCAATTTCAAGCTCATCGTTTTATGACTCAAGTAGATGGTCCTTCACTGGGTAAGTTGCCTCAATTCTCAATGTCCACAATCAGTTTCATTAGCTTGGTAAGCCCAACCCCGAAACAAAAGTCCAATACAGACCAATTTCTTTGGGTCCTTTCGGTCAGTCTCAGTCTCTCTCTCTCTTTCTCTTTTTCCATCTCGCTCTGTCTCTCGCTCGTTTGCACTCACAAGGAGTAGCACTTGTCGCAAGGCAAGCACTTGAATTGCAAAATGAAACATTATGATGACAGTTGAAAGGAAAAGCAGAGTAAAATTAAAATTGAGAGCGCATATTGTGAATAATAATAAATTGCTGTACGGACGAGCGCACGCACACGCCCCACACACACACGCACACACACTCACGCACATACAATTATATAAATATAAAATAAATATAAACATATATTAATTTATTTATTATGCTGCGCAATAAAGTTCATGAGCCAGCAACTGATTCTCATCCTCCTTCCTCATCCTCAATGGTTGGGTGGCATGTGTGTATCCGGGTGCTGTTTGAAAACTAAAATCGATTTCCGCTTGACAAATAACTTAAGTGGCCGTTTTGTATATCAGCTCACGAACTTATGAACGGACTCGAACATGAGATTGGCCAAACTCCATACATAACTATGTGTGGGCCAATTTCATGCATGCAGACAGTCAGACAGAGTGCGAGTGAGAGCAAGAGAGAAAGAGAGAGAGAGAGTGAGGTTGAGGGAGAAAGCGAGTTGGGGATGCGTTGCATGCTTTCAAAAATATTCCACACGATTAATTTTTTGCGATCCATTAAAAAGATTTACTCAAATTGACAGAATCATCGAGTGCTGATGCCAGGCATCGCGACGTCGTTGTCCTCGAACCTGGCCCGGAGCGCATAAAAAATGTTATCCCCAGAGGCGTGTCAGCATGCTCCACCCACCCACACACACACACACACACACCCCTCTCCGCTGTTCTTTTTGCCTGGTTTGCTGCACACACAAGTGTCTCAATTTGCATGCGATAAGCTGCGAGGGGGCGGGGCAGGCTAATGCCTCTTTGGCGTGTGAATGGTTGGGCGGCTGGGCGGCTGGGCGATTGGGCGTGCCCCATTAAATGCATGTACATAATCATAAATTTACACTTATTATCAGATTAGCGCGTGATATTCACCCCACAGCTGTTGTTGCTGCAAAAACAACGACAAGAACAACAAACTGCAGGGCACACAAATTGAAATTTTGAAATAAAATTTATGCGAATTGCCTAGCCTGTGTAAGTGGGATATATATGCAGCTGGTAAATATCAAAATGCATTCTCCAAATCTCAAAAACTCTAACAACATCCAATCCAATCCAGAGTCAAGCAGCAAGAGCATTGAGTTTTCCAATTAAACTCTTTTAGTTTTTAAAACCTTTTTGAAAATTTCCTTTGAAAAAAAAACGTTACCATTATATTTTGGAAAGTCTTGGGTCCCTTAAATGTTTAAATTTTTAAGTCGGCGTTGAAAATACGCTCGCATTCGGTGAGATGAACGGCACGGAAGGACGAACATAGCATAAAGCTAACATACTATTGTTTCCTTTGTGAACAGCGTAAGAAATGTTCTACTATAATAAATACCAAAGGAAACGAAAACCAAGCTAACAAACCCATTCACAAAAGGATCCATTCCATTAAAAAAAACTGAGAACAAGCTGCGAACAGAGATTTGTGCAGTCGGTTACATCCGATTGGTACATTCTGTATTGTTTATATAATTATAAAGCTTATTAATAAGAATTTTGCATTTATTAAAGATTTATGTACTTATAAGTGCCTAATAAAAAGGCGACTGTATAAATGGCACTATACTTAACCCCAGAATGCGCACAAAGACCGTTCACACTAAAGCACCCACACGCTCACAGACACACACACACACACAGAGAGAGAGAGAGAGAGATAAAGAGAGAGAGAAGCACTCACACAGAGACACCCACACACATAGCACACAATGAGGCTTTTACCCTTTTACTCGTTTGCCACTTCACTCGCGCCGCATTTGTATAAAATGTAAATTGAGTTAATGGTAATAAAGTGTCTATTATGTAAGCAGCACACACACTCAGACAGACACATACACACACATAGACGCACACACCCACTCATATACATATGCATTTTTGCAAACGTTTGTATTAAGCGATTTCGAATTATAGCCAAGTAACTGACGACAGTCGCCCATATAGTTGAAAGTTAATTTTTTGTATGGATCTTAATTATGCGCATATATCGAAAAATTTGGCATGGTAAATGGCATAACGAGGGGCATGCAAATGCGAATGTAATAGAATCAGATAGCAAAGGACAGAAATGACATGAGGGTACGGCAACCGGATGGGGTTGCAAATTGGCGTTGGCCCATGGGGTTGAGTACTTATGGCATAGTAAAGCGCATAATTAACGTTTCATTGAGCAATTTGAATATTTGAGCTTTTGATTGGCGTGGTAACTTTACCAGCTGGTTGTAAAGAATTCTAGTCGCTCAATGGATGGGGGCTAGTGGCGGAGGGCAAACAGAAGCAGATAAGAGGATGATAAGTATTTGGTATAGGTTGCAGGTTGCAAAAAGAATACAGCATAAAAGAGCAAGCAAAATGAGGCGAAAGACAACTGAAAAAAAAGGGAACATAACATGAAGATTTATGTAAAGTTCCCGGAATTACTCCTGCAGCTCGTACAGGTGAGCGACAAAATAGAAGTAAGCAAAAATCAAGGTTACGTACAAATAAAAGACTTCGAGTAAGAAATAAATGAGGAAAAATTTTGAACTTTGCGCAAAAAAATACATTAAAGAGAATATACTAAATATATAAAAGGAAGGACCAAAGTAAGCTTGACATAAACAATAACTTAAAATAAGCAACTTAAAGAATGAAATAAATGAAAACCGGGCATTCTTTGGGCCCGCTGTTAAGTCAATGATTAGTAAAAAAGAAAAATGTAAGCTGTAAACAAAGTGTAAGCAATTTCAGGAAAGTAAAAGCATTTCATTTATTGAGCAAAATTAATTACATTTTTATAGAAGTTCGCCACAGAAAAAAGACATCACAAAATATACTTATGTAGACTCTAAGAGTTGGCACTAATGTTGAAAGAACGTTGGCATTTGTCCAGTATGCAAACCCTTGAAGCATTGCCCAGTGCTAAGCCACCGAGTCGAGTGAAAGTGGGGGAGGGGGAGATTGCGGATTATAAATATGTCTGAGGCTGCATACCACCAGCAATCCTTGCATTTACATAAACAAGTAAAAGTCCAGTTGAGTTCCGCACAGCCGAGAACAGTCCATCTTTGTGCTCGCGTCTCCCACACTTGACGCTGGGCATGGACATAAATCAAGTTATGCGACGCGCCGTTGGCATACAGCATCTCGTCCAAAGCTGCTAGAAAGCCAAATGGACATTGGCCTGCGGCCGAATGCGTAAGAGCCCAGCACCCAAAAAGGACCAAGGCACAACATTTAGGGGCCGCACCAAACACGACCATTACATGTGGAAGCCTGAAGCTTAGCTGTCACAAAGCCATCAATAAAGCACATAGCAATTGGGGGCTCAACAAAGGTAAACGCCCACAGTGTGCTCGGCGGGGCGTACGCCATTAAAAACCGCTGGCCAAATAACTGGGCCCAAAAAAAAAAAATGATATAAAAATAAATAAAAACAAAGAGAGCGCATAATTAACAGAACATGGATTGGGCCATTAAATGGGCATTAGACGCGCCAGCAAAGAGGATGGAGCACATTGAATGATCATTAGGCTCCGGCGCTATGCGCTGGGCCCCAGCTGATAAGCTCTCAGTCAGGCCCATACCTGGAAAATCCCGCACAGGACGTCAACGGCAAACAACAGCAAGCACACACATAGTGTACTCTGGGATGATGCTCTTGAATGGAAACAAAGCGCCAGAGTGCAAAAATTGCCATGGCCTGAACTTGAAACTGGACTTAGGCTGGGATTTGTAAGTGCGTGTGTGAAGGTCGGTGTGTGTGTGTGTGTGTGCGTGTGCGTGGGCTGAAAACAAAGCAGCAGTAATTTAACTTGTTAATCCACGCAGCTGCGGCAGCATCGACAGCTGCAGAAAAGTATGCTACACTTTTTGCACTTCGAAGTGACATGGAAATGCAATAAAAAGAATTGCTGACCATAGTTGGCCTTGATCTTGATGTCAATTTGATGCTGGCAGCTCTTGGCATTGGCAGCGATTTAGCATTGGCACAAAACAAAATAAAAAAAAAAAGCAGGCGAGCAAACTTTGCAGCGCCAGCCTTGACCCAAATGCAGTTAGAGCGTAACATGGGCGGAAAACCCCCAATCCAACAGCAGCTGACAAAGAAAACAAGAGGGAAACATTTAGTATGAGTGGCGAAGTAAAAGGGGGACTGAGAGAGGGTGTACGGCCACAACAGGAAATGTTGCTGCTGATGACTTGGGGGAATTCGCCCACAGCCATTGACTGCTAGGCCATTTTCCATGTGCTTGCATTTCACACACACTTTTCGCGTTTCACATTTCGCACGCGCGCTCCCATTCAACTTGCCCAACCATCCGCTTTCATTAAAAGTAATTGCGAAAATCAGTTTGCCATATCAATAAGTCGCCATGTTGCACAATTGCGCACTCGCATGTTCTCGCAATCGATTTGGCCGCGAGTTCAACACACTTTCGCCCAGCCAGACAATTGTTATGGCTATTCCGTCACAATTTCGCAACGTTTTATTTGATTCCAAATGGAATTGCTTTTGCCTCAAACTTTTCAACCTTTCGTGGCCAGTGCGTAATAGAAAAGTCGAGGTATTTCAGTAAAGGTTATAACAATAATAATAATAGTAATAACAACAACAATAATAAGAATAGTTATATTAATAATAACAATAATCATAATAATTATAATATTAATAATAAAAATACTACCATAATACAAATATTAATTGTTAAATATGGTCGCTGGTTCGATTCACGATTTGAAAGGTTCTGTTTGTCAACCCGGCTTGCCACTCTAATGAGCACATTAATTTTATATAAATGGCTTATTACTTGGTATAGTTGGTAGCATCTGAGCAAAGTGTTTGTCTTTCCAGCTCAGATCAGGGCTTCTCCAGCAAGAGTACGGCTCCCGTTCATCAAGGAATTTGAGCAAATCCTGGTTGAGCAAATCCTGTCTCGGTTGCAGGGCCGCACCCTTTCTCATATTTGTGAAAATCCCTTAACATAATAATTATTATTGCAATATACTTATGTGTATACCCTGAACCCATTGAAAATGGCTGAGCAGAGCCAAGCACATGAAATTTTCAACGTAAGTGTCTCAATGCACAAAAAGATCAAGTTGAATCTGAAAATCGATATAGCCAGAATGTACTTTTTACAATATCTCAGAGCTGAAAAAAGGTTGAGATTATCGAGACTCTCGTTGCCCTAAGTCAGGCACTCCCAAGTGCTTTGTTTCTTAATCAGTGTAAAGCAGAATCTGTTCAGAGAACCAAAAAGAACCCCACAACAAGTTTTTATACAGTAAAAAGAAATCTAGCTTAATTCGTATTCAACGTTTATTTTATTCTGAATAATTCGCTGAGGTGAAATGGGTTTCAGGAATTCTTTGGTACTTGGCTACTACGATTACGCACACTATTCAGAGAACAACGAGTGTTGCTTGTTTACACGGCTCATAAGCACACGCCCACACACGCCCACACACACCCACACACGCATACGCACACGCACACGCACTTGAGCTCAGCCACACTCACTTGTCAGCAGCAAGGGGCAAACAAACTCCAAGTCTGTTGGCCCGGCCCAGGATACAAAATTACAACAAACGTTGCAGGGGCAACTAGCAACCGGCAACAGTAGACACAGCGTGAACTGTTTCAGCACGTGTGGCTCTTTGGATAGTATGGCACCCAGGCGATGCTGAATGGCAAGAGCACCAATGCCTACTCCTCCTTTTCGCTCCCTCTCTATTTGTATAGCTAGAAGCAGCTGCTTTGCATGGCGGCACGAGGCACTTTTTTGTGCTCCGATTGCAAACAGCATTTGGGAATAGATTTTTATAGAACATTTTCATTTAATACAATGGCTGAGGCCCATAATCAAACAATGAATTGGAGAAGTGCACAAACAAGCCACAGATTCAGGAGCAGCAGAATTTTTTATATAGCTCTGTGTTAGGCAACTGCATAGTTCTTTTATAGTGCTGCCTTTATCTAGCTATTGCTTCTTCTCAGAACTCAACTGCATCTCAAATGGAAGTTTGAGAGTTCTTTGCACTTCAATGCACTTTCACTTTCAAGCATAACTAAGTATTCATAATAATAACAGTTAGCTTTGAGTTCGATTTTATTCTATTTTACTTACTAAGCTGATAATGAAATAACTTTTTCTCAACATTTCGCAGCGAATGTTGGCTTCGGCACAGTTGTTAATGTTTTAATACCAACGTGCTAAAATTAGAATAGCCTCCATCAGATAAAGGCAAGCTTTTAATAAGAAAAATTTGTTTAAAAAAAAAAAAACCTGAATGCTGTTTAAACTAACTAATACATTAGAAGAAACTAACTTTTTTAAGGCACGCACCTAAGCGTGCTCTACACTCTTGTAGTTTTCAATAAAATTATAAGCCATAAATCGATAGCTGGATAAAATGCTCAAGACACGGGAATGATTGGGTAAAATAAGTAATCCTTATGCTGTTGTGTTTCGCGCACATTTGCGTGGTTATGCTCGGCTCGGAAGATGTAAGCGAGCATATTGGTTTTCTAAGATTTCCATTTTGCTGCCCATCTGTCGAACGAACCGCTATGGAAGCTTAAGCAATGTATATATCAAGGCCCAAGCCAAGACGGTGCTTCAGCTAACGGCTTGAATTTGGAATCAAACTAGGTTTCCACTTGCATGAATCCAGGACTTGGTTTACAACTTGGCCTGCTATATATTGTTAAATTGAAACAATTTTGTTTTTAATTTAAATGCGTCCTTTATGCTGAGTCGCACTTATTTTCATGTGCAAATCAAATCAATTTAGATAAGTCCGAAGATTGGAGTCAAAGTAACTTATATTTTTTGAAACAAACTGTTTTTGAAGAAAATCAAGTTTCGATTCGAGCTTATGCTTTGCCTTTTTTTGGGGAACTCGTTTGGCTTATGGTTCGCTTCATTTAAAGCCCCGTAGCGTATGCTCCCTCCTCAATACCCTTCATTGTAAATACCCCTCAATGTGAATACCCCTACAGACTAAGTACAAGACATTGTAACTATAACATTCTTTCACAGTCTTTCAGCTTGGCAGAAATCAGAAGGTACTAATCGAGTCCAGCGCAAAAATAAGTCTGATTACTTCCTCTATAAAATAAGTAAAAGCAGCAAAATCACTATTTCCTTAAGTGAAGAGTGTAAAAGTGACCAAGGCGACAAGCTGACAAACTCTTTTAGACGAATGAAATCAGCAATAAATAACAACGTGAACAGAGTATTGTGCAGTCGATTACTGCCGTGGCTGGGCGTGTGTGTGTGTGTGTGCACCCCTACGCCCACAGTGGGGTGTGGTATTACTTTAATGTTTGCCGTGCCAACAGCTCAATTTTAATATGTTTACTTGAGAATTTGTATTGGCTGGCGCTCATATATCAGCAAACAGGTGCTCACCAGACTCAGACACGCACACATACACACACACACAAAGACTGACACAAGCAAATGATATATGTATGAGCGTAATATGAATATGCATTTGAAATAATATTGGCATGGGCAGCACTTGAGTCGTAAAGGTCGCTTTCCGTTTGCATTACTCGCATTTGGCGCATTAATACTTGGCCTTACAACTCACTTAAAGGCAACTTCTTGCCTTCAACCTCGCTCCAACGGTCTGCTTATTGATATTGCAATTTAGCCGACATAAATTGAAGCTTACTCAAGCCAGAGTGACCAGGGGCCAGTGCTCATTGCCAAGTGGCAGTTATATGCGGCCGGCCAGCCAGCCCAGTCAAGCGAGGAAACGACCGAACAGCCAACAGGTCGTATACGCAATGTGGCGCTGCTGTTGTGTTCTTAGCTCAGTGGCTGCGGTCGTGTTTATCTTGCGTGTGTTTTGTTGATTTTACCGATTTCTCTCGCTCTCTCACACCATAGTCCCAGCCCCCTCACCCGCTTCTCACAGTTCCGCTGCTGATGCCAAAGTCGGTGCCGGTGCCGCTGCCGTTGCTGTGGGCAACTTTTTGGCTTTGTGAACTTTTTGCTTGATGGGCATGGAAAATTTTATTTTACATTATTGCGAAGGCAGCTCAACTGGAAATAAAAGTTAATTTTCGCTTGTCGCTCTAAGCCAATTAGTGTGGTAGTTCACCCAATCCACTTCACCCCCTTGCCGGCCCTAATGCTTGCCCCTTTCTGTGTCTGGATGGTCATCAAGTCGGCTTAACGAAGCCACCGAACCAGCAAATAACAAAAACAACTAATTGAGTAAATAAAGTTGCCTAAACTTGATTTTTCTTTAGCAGCCTGCTGATTTTTGCGACTGACCTTGCCCGGCGGCCCCCAAATGGCAACAACAACCTCTTTATTGCTTTAGCTATCTCTGTCAGGCTTGCTCTCTCTCTCTCCCATTCCCACTCTCCGTCTCTCTCTCTGTCTCTCTCTCTCTCTCCCTCTTTCACACAGTTGGCTATTTTTAAACTTATTTTATTGATCCCTAAAAATAATTGCAAAGCCAAAAAAAAAGAAGAAACTTTCAACAAATCTGTTGAAAATTTTATCAAAAATTTTGTAGTTCGACAGACGACGTCGCCTCCATCATCTGCCCCAGCTTCAGCTTCAGCCCCATCATCGTCATTATTGCCAACATCATCCTCATCATTATAATCATCGCAGCCAGACTTTGCTTTTAGGGTTTTAGTAATAATGAAACAACCGCAAGGCAAGCTGCCCAGCCAAACACCCAACCAAGACCATCTTAACCCAAACGAACCCGAACCCGCCCACCCCCCCCCCCCCCCCCCCTCCTTCCCTAAACAACCCACCAAGCGAACCCAATGACTGGCTTTAGGTTGATTTAGTTTGCGAGTTGCGAGACGCGAATTGAGCGCGGGGCCAAGTTTGAAAAATATTTGCCTTTGCTTATAAATTTTGATGATTGTAAGCGGCATGGCGCGCGCAAGAAGGAATCACAAAAGGCAGCTTTTGAGTAGAGCACACACACATACTTACACAAATACACACACAGCTACAAATACTTAAACACATACACAAGCAAACGTAATGCTGAGTATATACACAGCGCCACACAATTGAATGGAAGCAAGTCTGCCAAATTGGAGGAAGGCAAAAAAATAAAAAATAAAATAAATAATCAAAACAAAAGAGTTCACATAAAAAGAATTGGCTAATGAACGCGCGGACTTGTGTGGGCCTCAAATTCTTAAATCTAAATAAACAAAATGTAATTATCTTTTAACATAGCATTCGCAATGTTTTATGAACACAAATCATATTGGGCAAGGATTTCAATATTTTCTGGCACAAGTTCACAGGCTTGCAGTTGGGCCAAAAATGAATCGAGAGAAAACATGAAACTCAAATAAACTTATTAATTGCTGCGTATTAAATAGAACAACATCTAGAGTTAAGCAAAGGAACGAGCGCAGAATTCGCCAAAAAAGAACCAGGGCTGCAAGTAAACAGTCGGTTCACAGTTTGAACCAGTATCTATCTCACCTTAATGTTTTACAATTAAATATATATTGCAATATGTAAAAAATTCGACAAAGCAAGACTCTAACCAAAACGAAGTTTCACAAATGTGCCAAGCCTGGTTCACGAATTGAATCCTAAGGAGAGGCATTGGTTGGAATCATGAATCGAACTACTGGAAACGCTTATTGGGCTTGCAGTCTTGGTTTGTATAACACTTTCGGAATCGTTGTCGTTCATCTACACACAATCACATTGTCCATATTCAGTTCGCCCGCACTGTATGCCTTAGGTATTATACACACACATACAATATATACATAGATATGCATGCAAACTTCTCAGCAACGACGAAGTCGACCTCGCAACGTGGAATGTTACTTAAGTTGAAACGCAGCTGGGCGCTGGGGCAGCGATAATGGGCTACACCGAAAAGCCCCTTCTACGCACACGCACACGCACACGCACACAAACACGCACACAGGCATACGCACAGGCACACCTCTACTACACCCTAGGTCTTGTATTACAGTTGCGTTTTCTTACAATTTTCAGCTCGTCGCTTCGTGTATTGCTTACACACTCAGTTAAGTTAAGTTTGTGTATCTGTTACGCCATGGCGCTCAGTGCCGCAACTTCTATTGGTATTGCTCCCCATTGGTATTAGTGTGCGGCAGCGTGTGCCTGTACGTGTGTGTGTGTGTGTATGTGCGTACAATCTTTTTTTTTTTGACGAGGGGGTCGCAAAAGTTGCGTCATTGCCATTGCCGGAGTTATTTCTCAAATTGTTGCCACAGCAGCAAACACAACGAGGCGATAGAAGAGACGTCACTTGGACAACTAGGCAGACAGTCGGACAGAATTTTTTTTTTCATTTTGCTTAGGGCAGGGGCATAGGCTGGTGGGGCGGGCTGGGGGTGTTATTGATAAAGTATGTGCAGTTCTGGTTATAGCTGCTAACGGGGTTGTTATAAAAGGCAGAACGAGACATTTTGGCAGGCCAACCCCCGCCCACCCCGCCAACAAGCCGTACAGGCACGTCCCCCACTTGCCCGCCTGCCGCCTGCCGCCTGACAGACTGAAACTGTAAGCAACTGAGCCGCGCACACAAAGCGACACGCAAAAGGCGCAACAGGCTGGCAGGCTGGCTGGCTGGCAGGCAACACAACTGAGACACATGCACGCAGAAAAACAACAAAAAGAGAATGAACGGCAGCAAGACAGGGACAGAGGTAGAGCGAAGGGAGGAGAGGGAGTGAGAGAGGAAACCCCAGGCAACTGTGACCATGTAAAGCCATTGCCGTAACCCACAAATTTCTTTCATTCTCATCATCGTCACCATCGCAGCTTGTTGCTTTGCCAACTTTTCTTTCTTTTTTTTGTTCTCTTCTCATTTCTTCTGCTTCTTCAGCTCTTTAGGACTATCTTGCACGACGGCGGGGGAGGAGCTGTACGAGGATGAGAGGCCTCTTTTTTTGCCGTGTCACAGTTGAAGCAAAGCCCAGGCACATACAAATACACACGAAAAGCGTGACCAAGAAATGTCTCTTTAAAAGGCGTGACAAAGTAAGTAAGAGCGAGAGCGAGAGCGAGAGAGGGAGATACTGGGAGATAGGGCGCATGTTAAAGTACGCACTCAAAACGCAACTGCAATTGACAGCTGTAGATAGGTTTGTTGCTCGTTTTTTTCAGTTCCGCGTCAGAGTTACTAAATTGTTGTATTGTTATACATCCACAATATGACAGCGAACAATTCACGTTAAATTGTGCGAGCAACAAAATTAAATTAACCACATGACTACGCGCAAATCGATAATGCTCTATGCTATGCTATATCGTTAGCCCTCGCTTTTCCATTCGCATTTACCGCATAGTATTTCCACAAGTGCTGTGAAAAACTGACAGATAAATATACTTTTAACTCGACCCCCAAAAATTTGACAGTTTACCAAATGTACCCTATGGCCACACGTTTGAATCGTTTTCATAGTATATATCACATACAAATTTTTATTACTACCATCTAAACATAGAAAGTCACAGTAGACAAAAAGCAGTTCTTCATAAAACTCTTTCATTTAAGTTGCCTTAAAAAAAGAGTTTAACATTAATTTCTCATAATGCATAAGATATTGATTCTCATTTTCGGGAGTAAGCGTAAGAGCTTATGTATGACTCTCGGCTTATTATGTTATCCTCAAGACAGATATATATGTCAATGTATGCCCATCAGTAAGACAATGATTATATGCATAAGTATTATTTAAGTTAATGAGAAGCGCGTAGAAAGGCAAAATCAAAAAGACGGACTAACCAACATGAAAGAAAGATGCAAATAGAGTCAGAGAGACGCGCAGTGAGAGGTATATAGACTTTTCATGAATTTAAATTATTATAATTTGAGAAGAAGAGAGAGAGAGATAGAGAGAGAGAGATAGATAGAGAGAGAGAGAGAGAGCTAAGAAACGAGAATAAGTAGAATAACAAGTGAGTCAAACAAAAAAAAGAAAGAGTGAGATTATATTATACAATCATTGCCATTATCAAAAATACTATAAAGTTCTTAAAGTCTATTACACATAATAAACACATCCCTACGAACGCAACATGTATTCACATGTGTCTTAACCAGTTTAACATTTGTACTTGCGCTTAACTTCAAGTCAAAATGGTTATTAATGATTCCCATCCGGAAGCCCATACACACATACATAAAAGGGTTAACCTTGTCCTAGCTATTAGCTCGTATATATACCCATAGTTGAGCATTCAACCGTGTGTGCTTCTGAGCTGTTACAATTGCCATGGATTGGCCAAGTTGATGTCAACCTTGGACCTTGGTTGGCTTCGCATATTGTTAAGTCAAGGCCGCACTGCTCGGCAACTTTGGCCAGGACACTTGCTGTACACTGCGCATCCTTGTTACTTGTCACCGCTCAGCTAGCCTCAAAACTGCAGCCACAAGCCAAGTTTGCTAGGCCTCCTTGCCAGCCTGCCAGCCTGGCAGCCTGCTAGCCTGTCAAATAGCTGTCAAATTTGAGCTTAAATTAAACGGCTGGCTCACAGTAAAAGTTAAGCGAAACGCAATTTCTCCAGTTGACTGGTGCGTTTTATGCTGCGTATACGCAACGTCCGAATAAAACCGCGCCCAGCAGCTAGTCTACATTAATTGCTTTCAAACATGTGGACACTGGGCCACCATTCCAGGCCGTAGCTTCAGATGCATGCAATAAGCGCATGTGAAACTGCTTAATTAAACGTGCCTCAAATCTAAGCGGCGCGAATGCTTTTAAGCCGCCACAAAACACGGGCTAACAAATATGCCAGATGGGCCACAGCGGGACTCCGCCTCTCTGCGCTTTATTAGCATTTATGAATATGCCTGTGCTTGTGTGTGTGTGTGTGTGTGTGTGTGTGTGTGTGTGTGTGTGTGTGTGTGTGTGTGTGTGTGTGTGTGTGTGTGTGTGTGTGTGTGTGTGTGTGTGTGTGTGTGTGTGTGTGTGTGTGTGTGTGTGTGTGTGTGTGTGTGTGTGTGTGTGTGTGTGTGTGTGTGTGTGTGTGTGTGTGTGTGTGTGTGTGTGTGTGTGTGTGTGTGTGTGTGTGTGTGTGTGTGTGTGTGTGTGTGTGTGTGTGTGTGTGTGTGTGTGTGTGTGTGTGTGTGTGTGTGTGTGTGTGTGTGTGTGTGTGTGTGTGTGTGTGTGTGTGTGTGTGTGTGTGTGTGTGTGTGTGTGTGTGTGTGTGTGTGTGTGTGTGTGTGTGTGTGTGTGTGTGTGTGTGTGTGTGTGTGTGTGTGTGTGTGTGTGTGTGTGTGTGTGTGTGTGTGTGTGTGTGTGTGTGTGTGTGTGTGTGTGTGTGTGTGTGTGTGTGTGTGTGTGTGTGTATGTCTTTAAGTGCACGACGGCGTCGCGACGTCTGCGAGAGAAAAAAAAACGCGCAACAAGTCGACGACTACATTGCCAATAATGGCGCCGCCGGACTACCAGCTGTGCGTGTGTGTAGCTAGGTGTGTGCGTCTGGGTGTATATTGCTGTATACATATACATGTACATTTATACATGTGCGTGTGTGTGTGTGTTTGCGTGAACACTGGCTGTTGTCCAGAGTTAAGCGCGTTACTTTAATGCCGCAAATTGTTCGAGGATTTCAACCAAAGAATTCAAAGTCAGTTACCGGGCATGACCCAAAAAGACCACCAGCAGTCATGGAAGGTTGGTATATATGTGTATATATACTTGATTATATATATATATAGGTGTCTCTTAGATTGTGCGGAGTATTCTATGGAATTTAACAGTGTTTCTCATCATTCGATGCTTAAAGCAATTTGCGATTAATTATCAGCAATAAATTTATCGAAAATAACATCATTAAAATACAAGCTTATTACGCTTATTCCTTTCAACTTGAAATAAATGCTTGAAAGCATTTTAATATATATTTTTCTTTTCATACTAAAAATCAAAACGATTGTTTAATGACCATCAGGAATCTTATCTTAACGTATTGTCAGCTAATCTAAATTGTCAAATTAATTAAACTGCTGTAAATTGAAACTTTATCGATTTTGGTCACTTTTTGTGAACTTTGATGATCTTTTCTAATATGACAAATTCCAAACATACCAAAACCAAGTCTTGAGTCAATTGTTAGGCAAATATCGAATTTAACGAATTGTTTAAAGAAAATTAATCAAGGTATTTTCAAGCCTTAAAGACAAACATCATAAGAAGCATTCTTCAAAATAATATAGAAAACAAGTTAGAACGCCTTAGTAGACCAGCAGATACCTTGACCCCAGCGCCGAGCTGCCCTGCGAGCACTCCAGATTCCCTCTTTAAATGCGTGTGCAACACCACACACACATAGACACGCAAGCACACACACAGTAGGTTGTGCATTAATGCAACTGCTGTGCGTCTTCCCTTTGCCACACACTATGACAAATTCTACCTTTATTTACCTCGGCGTTTCTTGGGCGATTTTTATGAAACATTCGGCAAATAAATATTTCATCGAAATAAACTTATATAAATACCAAAGCCCTTATATGCGACCTTAAAACATGGATTGTTTATTTTAGCAGAAAACGGGGGCAGGGGGCAAAAAGTGAAATATTCTGCAACTTTATCTATAAACTACACGAGAGTCTCGTATTAGCTTTAATATATGATCAAAATCAGAATCTTGTTATCGATTTGTATGGATTTGAAAATTTCAATTTCAAGTCTCTGTCTCTCATAAACTCTAATATCAACGCATTCGACTGACATGGCTAAATCGACTAAGCTGTTCTGCCCGTTACATACATTAACACAAAAGCATTATACCCCTTTTAGCCATTGCTTAGGGTACAATAAATTTCATTAGGATAATACCTTTGACAGCATTTTCGCCAGTTGTTACACTTTACACTAAAAAGTCTTATCCCGAATTCAAGTCATGCAAGGAAAATTGAATTTTCTTCGATTTTCTGCAGCTTTAATTCAACGACGGCAATTCGCTTACGAGCAAAAAAAAAAACGAAAACAATTAACTTCTCAGGACTTGGGTGAATGGAATCTGTTAACAATTAATAATATTAATTAATTTTTAATTTTTACTCGTGTTCCAATTGCGATAACAGAAACAGTTGCTAACCTGATTCGCGCGCACGCTCACATTTTATTTTATGTTATTTTTTACGCCAACACCTGAGATGGCTACACTCCCCAGCCCAGAAGCAGACCCAGCCGGCAGGGGCGGGCGTTGGGTGCCAAAACAAATAATTGCATTGTATTTGTATTTGTCTATTAGGGTTGTGGCCATTCCCAGCGCCCTTTGCTGTGCTCTGCTGTGCTCTGCTGTGCTTACTGTGCGCAATTCGGGCGAGTTAATAGTCCGCAACAACCAGAAGAAGAAGCACAAGAACGACAGCTTAATAAATCGCTCGTAATTTAGAAAATTCCCTGCGCCAGCCAAAGCCAATTCGAATGGAGAAGGCCAATGAGAATAACCACCGCACACCACCCAGCACCACCCAGCACCACCCAACAGCAGCCGACACCCTTTAACACAGTTACTGCTCAACCGAGTGAGCTGCTCGCTTAAGTTTAATATGAGCTTATTGGCTTATGGGAGGAGCGCCAAAAAGGCAAGAAAACAGAATTAAAAGCAACACACAAAATAAAAAAAAAAAAAACAAAAGGAAGTGAAACAGAAGTAAAAATATGAATATAACAAATAAGCGTGTTTTAGCTGGAAATGCAGCTACTCGAACCCAAATTCTGCCAACAAACATTTTCAATCTTTTTGCAAAAACTAAATCCAAATAGTTCAAATATTTGTGTTGTTTTCTAGCGAATAACAAAATAAAAACAACACTTACAAATATTTGCAATAAAATATATGATTTTATCACAGGAACAGAGCACTTACAGAGAGAACCTTATGTAAGAAAAATAAGCAAAACTGTTTTAACGACCGTCCTTCAAATAAGATTTCATCCCAAATAACTGAACTTAATTAGAAAACCTCTCATGGGTAATAATTACATTGATGGTGTTGCTTGCAGCACTCAGCAGGGAGTTGCAGATAGCACAAAATTGCCAGCTATGGTAATACTAAGAATTTAATATATTAAATAAGCTCTAGTTTTGATTTCAACGAATGGGTTCTTTTGCTTTATGGGGTTACACTCAAATGTTGATAAATTGAACTTTGCTCTGTAAAATGTTTGCTTAACACTTTGGAAACACTTTGTATGGTTGAATGGTTTATAAAACGAATCGGCAAGTTATATACATGTGGGGGCTTACTTTGAAGACTTAACATTCTATGTTCTGATATTCATATGCATTATCTAAATAATTATTTTTTCGACATGGCCAAGTAACTAACTATTTGTGAATTGTAAAAAACGGAATTGTGCTCTTGTAAAAATTGAAAACTGTGAGAAGCTGGCGGCTTATTGATTCAACGCCGAGCCGAACCGAACCCAAGTTCATATATGTTGCATTGGGTTCGAACTAACTTTACGGTTGCACACATTCGCACAACTTCATTAGGACATCCTAATACAGGATATTACAGATGGAAAGGCATGGAAGATAGTGTTGAAAATGAGAAGTAGGAATGCTACAAAGGATATTTTTCGACGGCACGCATGTGAAAGACGCCGACAACATCGATAGACACTGTCGACAATGTCGTGTTGCCTGGCTGACACGTAGCACACGCCTGATGTGACATTACGGAACGTAATGAGATTTTGTGTCAGCTTTGTGTTTTGTGGCATTGGCCCTGGCTGTGGCAATGGCAACTGCAATTCCGGGCCCTAAGATTTATGTACATTCAATGGTCAGTTGCGAGTTGCATGTTGCATGTTGAAAGTGGAAGTTGCTGCCACAAGTTGCCAGCTTGATTAAAATGCCATCAGTTGCTCTGGGATAGTGAGATAAGTCAACGCATAACCAGAAACGACTCGAGAAGGCTTAAAATATTAATGTTAATGCTAATGTTCATGTTAATGTTAATGTTAATGTTAGTCTATAGAGCAAATTTTTCAAGAAGCCTGCGGTAATCTAACGTCATGTATTGAAAAGCGAGCAAAGGTAATTTCGTTATTTAAACACAATTAAGTCCACCTTAAGGATTTATAATTAATGTCTTTCAATTTAATAAAGAGTAAAATTCGATCCATTAAAGTGAATTAAGAAGCTAAACATTTTTAATTGCTCAAAGCTTCTGGCTCAAATAAAGTATCTTAGTGTAAATGCGAATATTAAAGATGCTAAAGCCCAATTATATTAAGGAGATAGACGTCGCCTGACAGCTGAGTTGCCACACTGTAGCGCACAGCTGTCCCAGAAGATGGCTGAACGGAACAGAAGAGTATTGCGTAACAGACAGGTGAGGAGAGAAGGAGAGACGAAAGAGCCAAGCAGCCATTTGCCGCACTTAATAAATTGTCAACGGCTGCTAAATCTTGAGCAAGACTGAAAAGCTAATGTTATTGTTGTTGTTTCTATTGTTGCTCTAATTGTTATTCTATGGCGCTGTTGTCGCCTAGCCGTTGCTACATCCTTGTAGATTTCATTCTAGGAGTGAAAGGAGACCACACACTGAATATATATATATTCCTGATCAGGTTTTTTCTTTAAAATCGAATCCACTTAGTTTTTAAGCCAGCAGTACTAAGCTCTCTGGAAAATTAATTTGTTTTGTGATCAAGCTATCTTTTATCTTGAAGATATCTTGCAGCTTGGCAGCTCAGAGTGTCAGAAAAAACATAGGGATGTTTCTTATATATGAACAAAATCTTACCTAATTCAGGCTAATTTATCATAAAGATTTAAGGGATTCGTGGAACATAAGTTATCGGACGGAGAGCTTATTTGGTTTTAAAAATATCTTGACAAAAGTGCCCATTTAAGAGCCCAATACATATGAACAAAATCTTATCAATATCAGAATACATTATCATATAGCAGACACAGGATTGATCGGTCAAAAATAAGTATTTAAACTTTGATGACATCTTGACGGACGGATGAATTCTGCAAAGTAAGTTTTCCAACGAAAGCTTTTTTGTTTTTCCAAATACATATCTTAAAAAACTGTTCGCCTAAGAGCCCAATAAATGTTAGAAAAATCTTTTGTACATCGGAGCACTATGTCATATGGCGTCTAGGTCTTGAATAGAGCACATCGAAGCCAATGTCTGCTAGGGTATTTCAACTTTGACGTGCCGAATAAAGCTGTTCTCTCTTGTTATTGCTGCTGTTGCTGTTGCTTTTACTGCTGCTGTTACTGTTACTGCTGCAATGCCATTGTCATGTACTTTTCGCAGTTGTTGCTGCTTCTGCTTCTGCTTCTGCTGCTGTCGCCTTGGCTTTTATGTCAGAGCCGTTAATTGTTTCACGTTGAAATTGTCTACGCTTCTTGGCTATCTTCTGCTGGCCGGCCACTCGCTGCTGTCTCCGGTCGTTTCTATTAGTTTTAATTAAACACCTGAGCGTCCATCGTGCTAATTATTGTGAATGTCCATTCGTGGCATTTCGTTTTTAATCATAGTAATTGTTGGTGCGCTTGTTATTAACAATTAAATGTTGCCTTCTGCTTTTATTTTGTTATTGTTCTAGCTCTGGCATTTTTATACACACACACACACACATATATATATATATATATATATATATATATTTTTTGTCTGTTACGCAGCCCAATTTAGCATTTAATCAATACAATTAAAGCCTTGGATCTAGACTGCGAACATCATTAAAAGGAATGCCAAGACAAAGAGAAAGAGACAACGGCAAAGACGACAAATGACGATAACAAAAATAAACATTAAAACAGAAGAAAAAAAAACAAAAACAAAAACAAAACAAAAGAAAAAGGCAACAGCGATAAAAGGCAGCCAGCCAAGAGGCAAAACTTGTTGGGCGATTCTGTATAGCTGTCCGCCTGAGAGAGATACAAAAGCGGGATTAAAACTTTTTTTCTAGCAACCAAAATTTAAGCCACACATACACTAGAGAGCGACGGAGAGAAAGAGAGAGTGAGAGAAAGAGAGCGAGGGGGGTGTAGGTAGAGAGGCTCAAGTAACGCACCCGCGCACGCCTCTTATCTATGGCACAAAAAAAAAATCCTTAAAAATGCGCACACCAAATCCTAGGGCAGGGGCAACAAAGGCAGCGGCTGCAAGAGGGAGGGCTTGAGCACGCTGTGTGTGTGTGTGAGTGTGTGTGTGTGTGTGTGTGAGAGAGAGAGAGGGGCGGGAGCAGAAGTGAAGCATGGCAAGTTTTTACGCAAATAAACGCACGTTTTTGCACAACTTTGCGCCACTTTCATTTCGTTTCGCATTTTTGTTTTTTGTTGCCCCTTTTTATATGCTACACTTTTTGTCTCTTCGCTGGCGCGTATGTGCATGTGTGTGCTTTTGTTGGGCTTCCTGTTTGACTTGTTGTTGCCAAATTCGGAACTAATGGAAAATAGTAATTACAATAATTTTGTGCCTGCTTTTAAGCCTCCATCTATTTCTGGCTTTTTGGCATTAAAAATGTGCATAAAAAATGAGAACAAAAACAAAAATGCAAAAATACAAACAAAAAAACAACCAAATGCAAACAAAACAAAATAAACATAAAGCTATTATGGTTTCAAACGAGACAACGTTCCCCCTTCGCTGCTGAGGCGAGAGGAGGGGGTTGTTGGCTCTGGGGCGGCAACTTGTTTAGGGGCTCGTCTATTTGTGTGCGTGCTGCGTGAAAATTAATAATAAATCAAAATTAAATGTTTGCTTACTTGACACTTTGGCTTCCTTGCCTGGCCGTGCGCAGCTTTGCTCTTGCTCTTTCTCTTTTCGGGTTTTCTTTTTTCTGTTTACTGCTTTCTTTATTTTTATTGCTTTACGCTGCTTTTATTTTTGTTTATTATTATTTATATGCGATGCTGCTGCTGGTGACGTTCAGGTTCAGCTTCTGTTGTTGCTTTTTTTGTTTGTATTATTATTTATTTTTTGCCTGGCTTGTAAAATGTATTTACCACGCAGCCCGAAGCCCAGTCAATTGGCTTTTGGGTACTTTCAAAATGTTGCAAAATGTTTAACAGGCAATTAATTTTATGGTAAATCACAACAAGAACAGCAGCAGCAGCAGCAGCAGCAACCACTGCAACAGCTGCCAACGGCAACAACAACAATGAAAGCGACAACAGCAGCAACGCATTAAATCGTTTATAAATCACTTTCGACCACTTGCACATACATTCACACACGCACGCACGCACACGCACGCACACATACACACTGTTATGAGAATAAGTGAGTATTTCATGCTTTTTGGCAGCGCAATAAAATACCATTTATTGTGCATGCGGTAGAGCTAAAGGCAAAATAAGTTTCAATTCAGCAAACAATTAATCCGCGATTTATTTCAAGCAAAAAAATAAATTTAAAAAAATTATATATATATAAGTATGCTATAAGTCTTGGAGCTTATCAGCGAACCAACACGCAGCCCAATTTTCATTTAAACAAATTTAAATTTTACTTTGCCAGCTGCACATTTCGTCTGTCTTTCAACTTTTCCCTTTTAATAAATGCTTTTTTTTTCATATATTTTCTTAGCCATAAACTGTTCGGCCAAGCGGTAAACAAAAATTAACAGAACCCGATCCGTAATTAACTTTCGCTTTAGTTTCGGTTCGAAGGAAGCAAAGATCCTGTTTCAATCCAGGCTGCGGCATTGTTATTTAGCTTTTTCTGAAAACCGCTGCTTAAAACACATCAATTGCCCTAAAAACATGCGAACCGAAACTCTCTCTATAGAAAACTTTTGAAGGCATATCGAACCCCAACGTTCAAGCAACTTTGGCACGAACCCTTGCATCTAACCATATTTGGTAGATGCCAATTTTTGGGTCGAAATCTAATTAAGCCCGAATCTTGTCTATGAAAATATCTACGACTTGCAACACTTTCAGCAAAAAGGGCTGCAGTAGCAAAGAAAAGTTGGCTTGCATCACTAAAATTTTGAAAATACGTGAGAAATAGAGGCTCAAGCTAAAGCCTGAGTTCATGGAACTGCAACTCCAGCTGCCCAAATCCTGCCAGTCAGAAACTCGTTTGCAATTCAATTGAAAAGAGATGAAAACTAAGGAACTAGCTTTAAAAAAAAAAAAAAGCTCAAAATGCTGCCGTATACCTGAACTATGTGAAAGCGATTAATTTGCAAAGAACTCAAAACTAAATTGACTTTTGTTGCAATTTATTTTATTTTCGTTCACTTTGCTTCATTTGCATGTAAATATTATTTATTTTCTTCTGGGAGCCTTTGCAATTAGTTAAAATCAATTTCTACGTTAATGAAGATAATTATGAAAAAAATTCCTGCACTCATTAATGATGAACAAAAAAATCGTTTGAAATTTCGCGTGAATTGCTTTAATTGAATAAATCAAATATTGCACGGTATTTCAGTATCAAGACTATGCCAAGCATTTACTGTCAAACAAAAATCAGAGCAAAAGAAACATTTTTACCTTAATTAGGCATATGAAATATATAGTTGACGGTATTTCAGCATAAAAACTGTACAAAGTATTTACCAAGAAATCAGATATGATAGTAAAAGTAAAATTGGTGCGTTGATTAAGTATCGAATATTGAATAAAAAACTCGAAATACGAAAAATGGTGAAGGTATTTATTTTCACAAAAATTGTTGCTCTCATTAAGGATACAATTTCAATAATTATGCCAAATGCAGAAGCATGGAGGAGCATGACAAGCCCGGATGGATTCCAGATGAGCTGTCTCTATGAGAAAGTTCTTTGGCAGCGGCACAACAAGCATACAAACTTGAAGCCGAGCCTAATTAGACAAAAATCCCAGCCACAGAACTTGGCAGCCAAAGCTAGTTCAGAAAAAGTTGGGTACACATTTTGTAACTTTGTGAATGCTCAACTAGGAAGAATTATATAGTTTATTATAAAATGTAGAACGATATGCAGAATATGTTCAGCTTTAACAAAAGACTTGAAGAAGTTGCAAGCCGCATGGTTGAGCTCCTTTCTAAGGCTGTCCTTAAGAGAGCTGCCCAACTTTGCAGTTAATCATTTGTTTAATTTAAGCTTTTTCCTATTGAAATATATTCATACACTGCGTATAGATGCAGATCTATATACAGAGGTTCACAGGATCAAAAGATCAAGAGATTAACAAATCGAAAGAGTTGAATTGCTCCTAAATTTCTCTGTAAATTTCTTTGAATAGCTAACTAAGTATACAAAATTCTGAGCGTTAAACTGTGGACAATATATAGGATCGAAACGAACATCAGGTGAAAGCTTAAAGTTTAAATATTTGGCAAAAATAACTAGGTAAAAAACACTTTAAAAAACAGCTTCAATAATAATGTTATTCAATATCAAAGTGAGCAAATACACATGATTTTTATATTTTGATTACGTTTACAATTCACAGCTTCAAAAAAAAAACTTCTATAAAAAAAGTATATGCTGAATCCCATATAAATCAAATCTTTGAATTTTTTAGGTTTTTTTTTCATTCTTCTTTTGCTTTTCATTTTGCATTTATCAGTTTGATTTATTTGCTTTTATCACTTGGCATATTATTTATGCGTTCGCTTAATTTATGGCTTTGCCAGCATTAAAAAAAATAAAAAAAACATGTCTTTAACACATTTAAAAAAAAAGAATGCAATTTGAAAATGTTGCGCTCACCGTTAGATTCAATTCACTGCGAGATTAACCGTTAAACTCAAATTGCACACTGGAAAAGTCGACTTGGAAAATGTTGTGTTGCTTTTGTGCGGGAAAAAAAAATGTTGTAATTCTTTTGAAATAATTCAATTATTAATTATGTTAATTAACTTTACGTTAAGATTTGAATTTATTTGTTTTTTTTTTTTTTTTTGTTTTGTGATTTGATTAAGTGTGTGTGGCTGTGTGTGTGTGTGTATGTGTGTGTTTGATTCTTGGATTCTGCTCCTAACGAAAAATTTCAACTGGTTGTCGCGAGGCTGCTCGAAGCGGAGTGAAGTGTTGAATATGCTGCACGGCAGCGCCAACTCTGGTTTCTGTGGCCAGCAGCGACGACGATGAGCACGAGAATGACGCGACCAACGATGGCCACGACGAGACGAGCCAACGAGTCGGCCGACGTTGGCGAGGACGATGCCAAACGACGGGTCCGACGAGGATGTGGACGAGGGCGAAGTTGAGGATGAGGATGAGGGCAAGGACGAGGACGAGGACGAAGTGCGAGTACGAGGACGCAGACGAGGCCGAGCACGGCGACGGCGACAATGAGGGGCACGAGAAGGCGGCGGCTCGGCCATGGCGTCTCGAACTCAAATCGCTTCAATTTCAGTTTGATGACACGGGCACTGCACGGCCTGTGATGGCGGCCGGCGGCTGCGGAGGCGGCGCGCAATTGCTGCAGCCTCATCAGCATGCTAGTGTTGGTGTTAAGGACATGGTCGTATCCTATGCGTGTGTATCTGCCAGCAGAGACGCAACAGTGCCGACAACGTCGAGCCCTAAGCGGCGGCGGCGGCGGCGCCAGCAACAACAAGTGGAACTACATTTGGCCATTCGGCTTTGGCTTTGTGCATTCGGCAAAGCGCACACGCACACACGCACACACGCCCACGCACACACGCCCACACACACACGGACATTCGTATTTTGTGTATTCGCTCTATGCGAATCGTTTTCGGTTTCAGTTTTGCTTTACCTTCATTTTTTTTTCAGCAACAAAAACTAAACAACAAAAAAAGAAGAAAGCACAATTTGGCAAAACAGCCAAAAAGCTTCCGCTGGGTGGCGCCACCAGCTTAAGCACGCCTCAGCCAAAGCAGTCAAAAAACTTAAAAACCAACAAAATACAACTAATAGTACTCTGGCCGAGAGTGCCCGACTATAAGATACCCTGAACCCACTTCGCCGAGCTGCCGCTGAAAATATTCTAGCTTCTTTCTATAAATACATACACTTACTCACACATGCACACACACGCACATAAACGCATAGAAACACGCCGCTGGCACACAACGGTTGTGCTTCTTCTATCCTTAGCCCGATGCTGCGGAAAAAGTTTTCTTGATTGCTTTCGGTGCTTATTGTCCGATCTTTATAAAATGTATGCTATGAAAGAAGTTTTCTTGATAAACTTCCGTGTTTGTTGTCCGATCTTTATCAAATTTTCAGGTAAATATCGCATTCAAATGCGTGTAAGTTCCAAAGACACGGAAAATGCCACAAAAAATGAGTTAACTTTTAATTTTGTACCGAACGGCAAGGGCTTTCCCAATAGAAACATTTTCCTAATCTGTGTATGTCTAGATATCATGCATACCAAACTTGGTCTATCTGTCATATGACGTCAATAAGTCGTAACCGATTTCTATCGATTTTGTGCAAATAGGCTGAGCCATCGATGATATGTCTTGAGAGGCCAATGTTCAAATCGTAAGGCTCAGCTGTTATAGTTCCTGATTTAGGCACTTTCATACATACGGACGGACAGAGAGGCAGACAATTGCAGTTGCTTCCTTCCGCCTGTTACACTCACGCACACAAAACCATTATACCCTTTTGAGTGAATTTCAATGTGTACAGGGTATGAAAAGCATAAAAAGCTGTAAGCACACTCACACATGCACTTGAGATTTGATAAGGCCAAATTTTGGCCACAATTGAATTGTTGTTGCTTTCTCTTCTCTAATTTTTTGCCAGTGCTTTGCTTTTAATTATTTTATGCAAATGAACCGAGAACAAGAGAACAAGAGAGAGGGAATGAGAGAGTTTGTCATTAGCTGAGTGCGTGAGCAAAAAATAATCCCCATTGTCGTGATCTCTGCATTTCGTACAGAAATAAACCGACAAGTTACTCAAATTTTCAGTTGTTTTTTTACTTTCGTTTAGAGAAGATCTTTTTATGGATTTACTGTTCCTTAGCCGGCGCATTTATTTGGGCGATGGCAGCCACGAGTTGCCTCTCAACGGTGGCATCATTGTGGACACGGGCGGCATCATCAGACGCGGTAAGAGGAAGGGCTCAATCTCGCAACCTTTTGCCCATTATAAGGTGGAAAAAATACTTATTTATATACTCATAGGCAGATGTTTGTGTTAAGTATGACACTTGTGTGGTTTTATTTAATTTTAGGTTTCTCTTGACTGCCAAAGAGCTATAGAGAGTGGGCATGCAGAGAGAGAGAGAGAGAGAGAGAGCTAAAATTGTTTGTGTTTATAGAACCAGCTCGTGAATAGAATTTATTTATTATGCGTTTTGTTCACTTCCAGTGCGAATGCTATCGACTCCAGTCTCGCAAAGAAAGTGACATTCGCCCAAAGCTTAAACTAGTTGCGAATTGTAAAGCATGAAGCAGCGGAACGAAAGCAAAGCAGCAGTTCATTATCTGTGTACTTAAACCCAATGGACATGGAATTGTGTTAGTAAAGGAACTTTACACTTCAGCAATGTATGAAAGGGTGATAATACCAAGCAGAAGTAGGCATCTTGAACTCTATATAGTTTCATATATTTGTAATCAGCATCAATAGTCGAGTCAGTCCTGTCCTCTTGATTGATCTCAAAGATTAAAAGAGATGGAGGCTCCCAATTTTTTAAGTTTTTGACCATATGTTGGGGCTTACAAGAGATGTACAGCAAATTTAGGCTATAGACGCTCGTATAGTATACACAATATTGATATTTTTAAATAAAAGCTTTAGTGAAAATATGCAATTTTGTTTATATAAAAAAGCGCACGATGCAAGACGTATGAACAGGAAAATTTTAAAAATATTGCACTTAGAGAACCATTAGGTTATTGATGCACCCAGAAAACAGCCATAATGCTGTAACATTTAATCCCTATATGACTGACTGGCTGATTGACTGACTGACTGACTGAATGACTGACTGACAAACTGACAGACAGACTGACAGACTGACAACGCGCAGCCCTAACTGTAAGAGCTAGGTAGATAAAATGTTTACTGTCCGGGGTCCAAATTCCAACGAAAGACGTTTGTATAAAACTTTTATGTTTACCATCTGCTCGTTCTAAAAACTCATTTTAAGAGATATTTTATTCAAATTCATTTGAGAGGTGTTTCACGCTTTTCGGAAAATGCAATTCTTCCTTTGCGGAAATGAGGGTTAAAGATTTGGTGGGTAAGGTTTCCCGTTTCAATCATTTCTAAAGATATTTATGAGAAATCATTTGAGACGCGTTTCACACTTTTTGTGGAATCCAAGCTTCCTCGGAGGAAATTGTAAGGCAAAGATTTTTCAGCGAAGTTTAAGCTTGGTCCAATCGCCTTAAAGCTACATAAGAAGTTTATGAATGCTTAAATTTCAGCGATTTTGAAAATTCCACACGCAACTGTGGAAATTTACTGGACAACTGTTACATGCAACTTTAATAACATTTTTTTGATTCGCTTTTCTCGATATGCACAGCTCTTGGATGAAAAATGTGAGATTTAATGAACGAAAGTGGATTCATCGGCTTCAAGATTATCATCACAAGACTAACATGGGCGGAAACCGTTGATTTCAGCGATATTTTCAAATAGATTACATTTTTCACGAGCGGGAATTGGGTGAAACAGGTTATATTTAAAGGGATAATCAGGAATACCGGCTAGTATAATAGATACATATATTATTATTAATAATATAATATAAATATAGTATAATAGATAGCAAATGTTGTCCTTCAGTCCTTCAGTACTTCTATATTGAATTTGTTCAGTTTTTAGTCGATATGTTTTTAAGATAAATAGATAAATATAAAAATAGCTTGGTTACATATATCTGAAACCTATTCAAATAAAATAATAGTCTATTTGATTAAATCACAAATTGATCGCTTATGCACATTCATGCAGAGTTTATGAAACAACAAAAAGAAGAGGCATGCACTCTAGATTGAAAGTAAAGTAAATACAGTGCATCACAAATTGAGGAACTAAAAACAAAAATGTAATACACTGATAAATAAAAAACTGCATAAAGCTTACCTACAGCTTTTATCCTAATGCATTAAAGTGAACTATTTTTTGTGCCAATAGCAAATATTCTTTGCCAAATTCGTCCAATTGCATTGAAAATTCACAATATAAAAACCAATTTCAATTTCTCTGACAAGTAAATATTAATTGTAGCCCTAGACTGATGTCTAATTGAAAATGTTTGCTTTTGCCAAAGTGTAAATATTGCATAAAATGGTGCAAAATGAATTGAATTTCTTAAAGGATTCTGAAAATTCATAAATCAATTCGATGCCAAGCAAAAAGTACCACGAATTTGGCCTTTTGAGAAATTAGATCTACCACGAATCTGTTTTGAAATAAGGTTAGACAAATGTACAAATTCTGCAGATTGAAAAACTAATTGCTTATACTATATATTGAATATTGATTGGGAAATATCGGAATATTGTATATTAGATTAAATTGAAAAACTCTTTAGGCCCTCTCTCTCTCTCTCTCTCGCGCTCTATCTCATGTTCATGCTACATTTGCTTTCAGTCCTACGCACAACGCAAGAGGTCAACACCTATCTATATAATACGGAATCGGAAGCTGTCTATGATTTTGGGGATCTTCTGCTGATGCCGGGTCTAATTGATACGAATGTGCACATCAGCGAGCCAGGCCGCACAGACTGGGAGGGATTTGTGTCGGCGACTAAGGCGGCAGCCGCCGGCGGGTTCACCACCATCATCAATCGGCCCACGTGAGTAACTGCCAGATTGTGGCTAGCGCCTGGCTGCTAGAGCTCCTACAAACCTTTCTACAGCTCAACGCCCGCAGCAATGCCACGCCTACCACAGTGAACGTGCAGGCGCTCAAAGCAAAAACCTCCACGGCACGCGGCAAAATTTACGTGGACGTGGGCTTCTGGGGCGGTCTGGTGCCCGGCAACATCGATCAGCTGGCGCCGCAGCTGGCGGCCGGCGTGGTGGGACTACAGTGCACACTCTGTGGCAGCGCACCGCCTGTCGGCGAGGAGTTCGCAGCGATCAACGAAGCCCAGCTCGTCGAGGCGCTCAACCAGCTAAACAAGGAGCACGAAACGGATGCGGTTATAGCGGTAGCTATATGTGAACAACTACCAGGGCTGCAAGCCCTGATTCGATTTACGGCTCGTAAATCAACTCCCTGCCATTCTGAAACACAGCATTTAGCTCAAGCCTTGCCCTGTGCCAATGTCTATAACAAGCAGAAGGAGCCTTCTCCGTTCCCAGCTGACTAAATCTAGCCATGTCTGTATCTTTGACTGTCTATCAGTTTACACGTATGTTGATTAACATCGATTTCGAAGACCTTAAGATCTAGAATCTAGAAACTTATGATAGTTATAGAAGCCAAAATGGGTATACATATAGGCTATCTTATAGTACACGCAGATTAAATCATCGATAACTAGTTCTGCTTCCGCAAAATCGATAAAAATCGAAGCTGCTATTCTGTTGTTGGGACCATATCTCGGACTTTATTGTATAGTCCGTAGTCTTTCCTTATTTTTGCTTTATCTATGTTTCAACACCCCACAATTCATAAAACCCCCAAAACAGGCAAACAGGCTCTCGTTAAGCAAACGCATATTAAATAAGCCATAACTACCCGTGTTTCCGGAAAATCGATTAAAATCGAAAATGGGATTCTGTTATTCAATCATATTTTAGAGCTTATAATAGCCAGGGACGCCAAATGTTGTATGAAGGCGTATAGTAAACGCAGATTTCGAATAATTAACTTTTTCGATATCTCCAGCCACCACTCCCACGCGGAATAGCCTTGCATTTCGGTATGTACACACATTTGGATGGCACATTCAATCGTTTTTTCCAAAAAGAATGTTTATTAGGGCAGCTTGGTGCTGGATGCAGGGCATCTACCGATTGAAGCATTCTGATTCGTTTCCTAGAAAGATGCGAACATTATTTAAAACCAAATGGGAATTCCGATGCCAAAGAGGCTCAAAACTGGTTTGCAGCCTTGATACAAATATATTTATATATATATATATACATGTATGCATAAATATCTACCAAATGAGAGCAAATGTTTTTGTCCGTACAGTTCCACGCCGAGCTGCCACACAGTGAGGCAGTGGTGCTCCCGGATGACGACTCGTGCAAATGTTATGCGAATTTTCTGCGCACACGACCCGCCAGCATGGAGCTTTCGGCGGTGGAGCTAATCTGCCGTGTGGCCGCACAGCATCCAGAGCAACGCTATCACATTATGAATCTGTGCTGCGCCGAGGCGCTGTCCGTGCTGGCAGCAAGCCGGCGACAAGCGGGCACGCAGCTGACGGCGGAGACGTGTCCACATTATGTGGCACTCAGTGCGGAAGAGGTGCCCGATTGTGGCACCGAGTTCAAGACCTGGCCGCCCATCAGAGAGCGCGCCAATCAGGCGCTGCTGTGGCAGGCGCTGCGGCAACCGGACGCCGCGCTACAGCTGATCGCCAGCGATCACTCCTCGGCCACGCCCGGCGCCCGCTGTCTGACCTATGGACGCGGGCGTGGCAATTTCATGAACGCCTGGCCGGGCATCAGTTCGCTGCAGCTGAGCCTGCCCGTGGTGTGGACGCGCGGCCAGCAGGAGGAGCAACCCCTAAGCGTGGCCGAGGTGCATCGCCTGATGTGCTGGCAGCCGGCGCAGCTCTGCGGCCTGTCCAGTTTCAAGGGGCGCATTGCCGAGGGCTACGATGCCGACTTTTGCATCTGGCAGCCCGACGAGCAGTTCACCGTCACGGCCGAGGATCTGTTCGCTGCCCACAAACCGGCCACGCCCTATGCCGGCCAGAGGCTGAGCGGTGTGGTACATGCCACGGTGGTGCGCGGCCTACATGTCTATCAGCAGTACGAGGGATTCGGACAGCCGCTGGGCAAGGTTCTGCTGCGCAAGAGCAGTCGCAAGCTAGTCAAGTTTGTTCGCCTGTGAAGGGAAACTTTGTTAATTAAGCAAATTGCGATTGGACCAAATATATATCTTCTCTTTTTCCCTTTTTTTTTTTTTGTTGTTGTTGCTTTTGAGTGGGCGCATGGGTGGCAAATTCTGTTGCTGTCGGCGTAATCATCAGACCAAATACGGGCCCCGCTGCGCCTGGTTGCTTGTCCGCCTCCTTCAGCTGCTCGTCGACTCTTTTAAGAGTCGTGCAACAAGTTGTCGCATGGCAACGTTGTGCGAAGACCCACACACGCCTCTGCTCCTATACCCGACAAACACTAGCCCCTATACCCTACCACCTACCCGCTGTGCATGTGTATGACAGCTTAAGTTTGCTTTTGCCAGGCGTCAACTCAATTTTTGCACCAGACTTGTTTACTTAAGCGGATGCCATCTAGAGCGGAAAGCACATGTGTGTGCGCGTGGCATGTGTACTCATGGCCTGGTTTATGCATGGCGACTATGCGTGATAATCAAATCACAAATGAGCCCCAGTCAAAATGTTTTCTTTGCCCAAGACTTGTATAAATATTTTCTCAACACTTGCCTTGTAAGGGATCTGGACAGCGGCTCTAGTTATTGAGATAGTTAACAATTTTTGCAATCAGAGAGAAGCATCGAATCGCCGAAAAAGTGTCTCTTCAGTCCCATATTAAATAATATACATATGCATGTCAACGTTATTTGGCCTGATTTTATTAACAAAAACTTATTCAATATTCTTTCTTAAATTATTATTGAGTTGGTTCTGCTTATTGAGCGACCACTGTAAATACTTACTGCCAACAGGGCTGCAGCTAGGCTTCCCATCTTAAGCTTTAGTCGAAAATACTTTTAAGTGCCCGACTAGGGTATACCCTGAACCTTCTCCTTACAGCACCAAATGCAGCTTGTGCAAGGGGGTTAGCTATAAAATTAAAGATAATTGATCTGTGTTTAGTATACTAGAAGTCACATGTAAAATGTGGAGACTCGAGCTCTTAAGGCAGCGAGATTCGCTTAAAAACCAGATTTGATATTGATTTTTATCGATTTCTTGGAAATCAGACAAGTTATTCGTTATTCTCGATCAGCATCAACGAGAAGCTAAGCCATGCAAACTTTTCTCTCAGTTCTGCATAGCTCCGTCTTTAAGTTGCAAGCAGCACATTGAATCGGAACCGATCGGATCAGACCACTGTATCATATCATAGCAACAGGAATGATTGCTCAAAAATACAGATATTTGGACACAACCTGGCAATAACGAGCTCTACTGTGTTCCTTATGCATAAGCAATATCTTACCAGCATCAGAATAAAGTGACTTTTGTATAGAAAACTTTTCAGTTTTTTAAGATGCCTTCGCAACACCCAGAATAAAATATATATAATATATATTAATACATAGTATACTAGAAAATCTTATGCAATATTCGCGGCATAAACGTGGCCCAAACGTGCTGAGTATAAGCAACGACTTGTAAAAAAAAAAGAAGGTCATTTGACGCCCGATCGAAAAACGTAATTGAAAATTTTACGAATTCTAAGAAGTGCACAATGGCAATAACATAATATCTACGCTAGGCAACAGCATAAACAGCGCATTTTATAAAATTGAGAGTTTTGTTTGACCAAAGAGTTGATTTTTATTATGTTAACCAAATCCCCTCCCTGCCGATCCCCGCTGCAGAATGCACAGTCAGGGGGCTTATGCACTAGCTTTGATTTCTTTGTGCAAGTATCTGACTGTGGGCCGCCGCCTGCTGGCTTTTTCCATGTGTATATGTGTACATATAACTGTCACACGCACACACACACACACACACACACAGCTGGAGCCCTACACTGAACTGTGCTGCACACAATTTTTATTTAATAAATACCACACTTCCTGCACGTAACACACACACACACACACATACAAACGCACATACACAGAAGTTGATTATTCGGCAGTTGTTGACACTCTGTTACCCTTGAATAGAGGAGGCCATGGAAAACTTCTTGATAAATCGAACCAAAAGATAACCAAATTTATAGATCTACAATATATATAGACCTGAGGCTGCGCTCAGCTTTTATTTGATTACAATATTATTCACTTAAATGCCTTTTATTGTTATTGTCAATTAAAAGTAATGTAAATAAAAGAAATCTATACTTTTAACCAATTACTTATAAGTGTCCTCACAGATTTAATGTAAATAAGCTCTTTTAGTAAAAAATCAAAGCTAGATAAAGAGTATAATCGCAGTCGTACATTGCCGTTGAGCTGCTGTTCTGGTTACCCTGTGCCGCCGGGTCTGGTGCTGATTCCACTCCGGGTTAGCAGGTTTGTTTGGCAGGTAGGCGGCCCACGTCAGGCCATCATGGATGTCCATGCCATGTCAACCTGACAAATGCGTGGGCGCTGGGCAGCGGGTGGTTGGGTCTTGGGACCTGGGACTTGACGCTGGTGCCAGCTTTCGGTTATAAATGTATTACGTACAGTGCTTTACGCGCATTTCTTATTTAATAAATGCCCGAAGCAGTTCACTTTCAAATCACATTACTGCCGCAGCTGAGCAGTAAATGGTGGATGGACGAAATTGAGGGGGGGGGGGGGGGGGGGGGGGGGGGGTCGGTTCGTTGGTAGTACGAAACTAGGACTCGGCTTGGCGGACGTTAGTGCTGCCGCTGGCACTGTCAGCTGCTCACGCCACGTTATGCATAACACGCAACACACGGCGTATGCGTAATGTGTGCAACGTGTATGAAGTATACGCCGCATGAGCCATGCATATACGCGTCTCCGGCAAATGCTCAATGTATCTTTGTCAACTGAAGCAGCAGTCAGCTTGGTTACATAAAGGTGAGCGTAACAGGGCGTGTATGCGATACCTGTGATTGTTATATTACGCATACGCCAAGTTGTCGTATTGGAAACTTAGCTTCGTGGTTTGCGGTCGGCAGGGCACTTTTTGTTCACCAACCCTTGCACAGGGTATTACACCTTTGTCATGATACGAGTAACGCTTATAGTAGATGGCCACACCATAAAGTTTTTTGCTGCTGACAGCACATGTGTTGCTGTCGGACGGATTTGAACTTTATATCAAATAAATGCCAACGGAATGGTCGGTCAAATATTAAATGCATGCCTGCAAAACTTTTCTGTGTTTCATGATATTGACATGTACACTTGCCTCTCCACATCGACCAACTTTATTAGAAAAATATAACTCTATAAGACCAATCGATTGGAAATAAAGTGTTTATATAAATAACCCTCTTAGCCGTAAGGGCATTTACTCTTCCTGTTTGCATTGCAATTCGCTTCAAAGCTGTGAGTCGGCACTGCGGTTGACGCGGGACAAATTTTTTGCCAACTAATCAACCGTTAATTGACAGCCTGAACGTATGCAACAGATTTCTGTTTGACAGCCAGCTGCCATTTCGCACGCATTTGCGAGCGAGTTAGGCGCGCTTAGTGTCTGTGTGTGCAAGCAAGTCGGCTAGCTACGTCACCGTTGCGTCGCGTCTCTGCTGCTCCGCACGTCATAACGAGAACAACAATAACGAACGGTACGCAGCGCTGGCAGCGATAACGGCACGGCCAAACATAAAAGCAGCACAAAACGTCGCCGCGTTCTCAGTTGTGGTTGTGGCTCTCTTTCTTTTAGCATGTATGTGCTCGCCTCTGTGTGCCTCTGTGTGCCTCTGTGTGCCTCTGTGTCCAAGTGTAAATGACCAACACTAGTTAGCACATGTGCTTGTATGTAGAACTTGACTTTTGCGTTGGGCATTTAAATATATTTGAAACATGTGTCGTGTTGCTTTGCCTGGCGTGAGCGAGAGCGGAAGACAGAAAGCAAAAGATTGAGTAAGGTGAGTGTTAATGTTGGAAACGCCGGCATCGGCATCGACATCGACATCGACGTCAGCGTCAGCGTCAGACACCGTGACTTTGACGTGGCGACGATAACGTTTAACGCTCTTGTTTAGCTAATATTGTTTGTGTTGCTTTAATTGTTGCTGCCGGTGCACTACAAGAAGCTGCACAGCACACAGCAAAGCACAATAATTACGAAACAGCCGAGGGACCACACAAACACATGCATCTTTGCATACAAAATACATGAGCGCGTCTGCATGTGTATACATATATCAGTGAAAACATACACATACACACACATAAATACGTATCGGTAGATTATCGGTCAGATTATTCTAAGCACGACTCAAATACATTACCCTGCAACAAATTGAGGCACTGTCCAACATCTGATACATATCATGTGCATACCTACATACATATTTATGTTTGTCATCGGCATGAACATAAAATTTCTGGCATTTAATTTGCCTATCAATTATATAATATATATATGTATTTATGTACATACTTATGCACATAAAAACATACATATAGCATGGGCGACACGCCATGAAAATCTGTTGCCGAGTACGTGACTCACCCGCATGCAGAATTACATATTACCTGCTGCATAGGGTATCTGCTGTGCCGTGCCCATCTCTCGCATTGAGTTCTTCATTTATTGCTTTGTATGCTATCCGTAAACGTTTTACTTACTATACATAGAGCCACTGTACGTACTATTGTTACCTGCTGTGTCTGCTATTCAAATGTGTGTACATTGAAATATTAAGTTAGGAAAACCCCGAAAAATTGGTTTAATTATATTTAATTACACTTTGAACGATTTTTTTTGTGGACGCACACTTAGACCAGTGTATTTTTTTGGATTATCCGTTAGCTGCTCAGAAACTGCACGAGTTAGAGACTTTTAATTGAACGTAAGTCCTCCTAGGGCACGAAAAAATATAGTTTATTTTAAATGATAGATGAGTCACTTTGTCCGTGCGATAACTCAGCCCAATTTCATGTTTTTCTGCCAAACCTTGGAGTTAATAAGACCTGGCGATATCAAATTTGGGATATAGGAAATCTCAGAGTTAGAACACGACTAGAATATTTACCTGATTATATACTTTCCCTTGTTACACATGGTTGCCATATTATTGTCCTGAAATTTCATAGTATTCGGAGAATGGAGCTAGAAAAACCCAGAGCCCATTGCGATAGAATTTCCAATAGTTTAGGGCCAGCGCATAAGCTTGACAGCTGGGCTAAGTTCAGGGTATCTGCTAGTCGGTCATGCCCGAATAGTGCACTCTTATTTTAATTCATGATAATAATAATTTATTCTATTCCAGAAATTGAGTTCCCAATCTATTTGTTGTGTCGAGTGTGCAAAACGTTATCAACTTATAACGTTTTTTTTTTGTTTAACAAAATATTTTTCGTGAGTGTCGCAACACGAAAGTAATTCAATTTGATGTGCAGGCACGCGCACATCGCTAACCGACGGCTGCCGCTGCCGCCGCTGCTGCTGGTGACGTGTGCTGCGGCGACTTCGACGTCGACGCTTGTACATGGTCGTCGCGTCGTGGCCGCTTAGTCAGTCAGCGGCGTCAGTATTGCTTTTCAGTTCGGCTACGTAAAGCGGCGTCAGAGGCAGCAGCAGCGACGAGCAGCGGCCCCCAAAGCAGCAACAACAATAGCCAGCGCAATTAGCAGCAACAACACTCAGTTAAGTGTCGGTTGCGGCGTCGTCGCGTCATCGAGCGCCGGCAGCAACAGCAACAGCAACAGCAACAACTACAACAACGACAAAAGGTGACGATTGCAGCCCACTAAAGAATAAGAAGCAGGGCGCACAAATTTTGGGCGCCAAATAAAATATTATAACCGTATGAGAATATCAAAACAGCAACAACAACAACAACTACTCAGGCACTAGTGTTTCAATGTATGTGTGCGTGTGTGTGTGAGTGACATTTTTTTTTTTTGAATACAATATTTGCGCGCTTTTAATGTGTAAAATATTTGTGTACGAAATTAAGCAAGTAATTATAGCCGCGCTCTCTGCCGCTCTCCCGCTCTCCCGCTCTCTCTCTCTCTCTCTCTTTCGCGTGGTGACTGGCACTTACGCCTTAGTGGGAGAGCGCCAAACGGTTAACAACAAAAACAACAGCACATGTATATTTATATGTATATGCTTATGCACATATATATTTATATATATATGTATATATCTGTATGTATGTATGCATATTTGTGTATATAATATCTATGTATGCACATATGTACGCGCGTTTAATGTATTG
Source organism: Drosophila novamexicana (assembly GCF_003285875.2). Classification (NCBI taxonomy): domain Eukaryota; kingdom Metazoa; phylum Arthropoda; class Insecta; order Diptera; family Drosophilidae; genus Drosophila; species Drosophila novamexicana. Next base: position 3,121,485 of record NW_020824828.1, on the reverse strand, counting down.
TAATCAAATCGGCTAAACAACAAAAATCTTGACGTAATCGCAACACAACGAAAAGAAAACGAAAAGCGAAAAACGACAAAAAGAAAAAACAAAAATAAAAAATAAATAAAAATCAACAACCAAAAACGACTGCGCTCATAAAAGCAAGCAACAACAACAACAACAACAACAACAACAGGCGCTACAGCAAAAGCTGTTTGTTTTCTTTTACCCCTTTTTTTTTGTTTTTGTTTTTGTTTTTGTCTTTGCTTTTGTTATTTAGTGATGTTATATTGTTGTTAAAACATCTCATTAAGCGGCTTGCAAAAACTGCAAATTTTTAGCCGTTACGCGAAATTTGTTATTGCCTTCTTCGTGGTGAATTTCATTGTTATTAGTCAGCAGCAGCAACAACAACAACAACAACAACAACAAGCAGAACAACAACAACAACAACTGTCGAGCAGCGGGTAAGATATCATTAGAGGCGGGCGAGGGTGTGGCACGAGCACTAGACAGAAGTGTGCACTTAATGACCCTCTTCGTGGGTGTTAACGCATTTTTAATGCACACAACAGCTAAAACAAAAACAACAAAAAACAACAAAAAACGAAACAAAACAAAAGCAAAACAAAAACAAAGCCAGGAAGAGCTAAGCAGAAGGTCATTCACTCAATCATGAATCAACTGTGCAAACTAATAGATAATCAATTACATATGTGCTAAGACTCAAAATGTTTTCAAAAGTTTTTGCGATATCTGTAATTGACTTTCCATTTAGATGCCTTCTTCAGCAACAGCGTAAACAGTTATTCAATATTCAAACAGAAACCAAAAAACAATTTTAAAAAAATGAAACCAATATTAAAAAAAAAACACTTCTATCTAATGAAAAACACCCTAAAATCGGTTGGTTTTTTTATACCCTGAACCCATTAAAAATGGGTATAAGGGTATATTGTATTTGAGCGAAAGCCAAATGTGTGTAACAGGCAGAAGGAAGCATCTCCGACCCCATAAAGTATATATATTCTTGATCAGCATAAATAGCCGAGTCGATCTAGCCATGTCCGTCTGTCTATCCGTCCGTCCGTCCGTCCGTCCGTATGGATCTCAGAACCTATAAGAGCTAGAGACTTGAAATTTTAAATGTAGATGCTCCTAGCTCCCGCGCAGATCGAGTTTATTTCCGATAATCGATAACTTACTCCGTTTTCAAGCAATCGATAAAAATCGGTATCGATATCATGTTTTTTTTGGCAATTTTGTTAAATAATAAGAGCTAGAGTCACCAAACTTGACATATAGCTTCTTAAATAGAATATATATATGCATTTGATGTTGGAAGAAGAGGGTTCAGGGTATCCTCTAGTCGGGAGCTCCCGACTAGAACCTCTTACTTGTTTTTTTTAATTTCTTTCGCAAATTTGGAAAATACGCAGTTAAAAGTTAATTTCAAACATTTTTTTTTAATTCACTTCAACTTTATTTCACACTTTTTGCCAAAACCACCCGGCTAGTGTGGAAACGCGTATCGAATGCGCAAAAAGTTGATTCCATTTTTATTTTAACATATTTTTGAAGAGTGAAAACTTGTTTTAACAAGTTTTCACACAAGTGAAGTATCGAGGAAATAGAATGTTAATTTCTATTTAAGAAAAAAAAAATTTAATTTAATTTTCACATTTCTGCTGTTGTTGTCAAGAATCTTAAGAAAGGTTCCCCAAATTGGGCAAATGTTCAAAACTCTAGAGCAGTAAAAAGATATTGAGTTCTTATTGTCATTCATCAGTAATTGATAATATATATGTATAAACTTATTTTATGTTTCGGATTGATCTTCAGCCTCGAATCGAATTTGAATATAGCATAAGACCTTAATAATAGCACGGACATTCAAATATTACGGAATGCACATCAAGTAGATTGTTGTGTCCATAGAGAGCGAGAGGTGTTCCCTCAAATGCGCCCCCTTGAACGTAGATAATTGCTTTTTCAGTATTCCCGATAAGTGTGGAGCTTATTGTACTAAGTATTTATGACCCACACTGGGCATTAGTCATGCCTAGTACTAGCTCCCGATCGAGACACAACCATAAAAGCGTGCAAATTCAAGACCTTATCGAAAGGCCTCATATACTCCTTCTATTCTATTTGCCCGAGCAGAGCTGCTAACCAGAAAAGCAATATGACAATAAGGAAAACAATTACAAAATACGGCAAAGACTTCAATTGTGTTTCTTTATTGAAATGCATTCGCATCAAAAGTTTATTAGTTAGAGGTAACTCTCTCGATATCGTTCGATTCAGTATCGTGATACTAGACTCTCTCTCAGTTAATTTAGGAGAAAAATCAAATAATTTGACAGATTCAATATGTCTGTGAATGTGACATCATGAGCCTGCGAGGCTTGAGTATCTGAGCGTCGAACTGGCAAGCGGAAGGTCGCCGGTTCATATTTGTTTATTTAGTTTGTTATTATAAATTTGTTGGCTTACTTTGCTATTTAACACAAAGAAAAACTGAATAATAAAGTCTAAAAAAGTTCTAAGAAATGGCTACTTACAAAAAACAATGCTGGCAAATGTATCCTGGCATACCCCAGGCAATTTAGCACGAAGTCCAGTGTCCAAGCACCCGAGACATGGGAAGACACATAGCACACATATATAATATGAGTGTGCGTGTGTGTGTGTGTGTGTGTATTTTCTATTTTAATTTGAGCCAAAAGCCTTTTTATATCTCTTGTCCGTTTCATTCCTGAGCTTGTCTCATGTGTCCGGTCCACACAATATGCAATTCATCAAGACCTCATTGCAACAGTTTTTGCCATTAGGACTGGGCTCCTGTACCTTAAAGTGCAATGCTTAATTTGCACTCCTTGAATAATCCTTGCATTATGTAAAGTTTATTCATCAATTAAACACAGTCCAAATCGACTCTGCTGCCTTCTCTCCCTTTTATTACCTATAAATATTGTTATGGGATTAAGATACTTAACATTAGCTGTTAACTTTTAGATTACTTGATTTAGATTTTGTTTATCTGAGTACCCGGTTTGTGAGATCGATGGGTTGAATTCTCCGTCGCGTTACTGCACACGTAACTGTACATCAGATAAATGTTATCTCTTAAATGCTGTTCAACTATCTAATGTATCTACCATGAACCGTTTCGGGTGCTCTCTGATAATTAGCATGAGCATGACAGTGTATTCCGTTGGGGGTCTTTTCTGGCTCGCATTAAATCTCTTGTTCTAAACTCTTTTATTTTTGTTTTAGTTTTAGTCTGTATTTTTAGTTTCTATTAGTTTTTGGACTTTGCGACTTCGTGGGGGGGGGGGGGGGGGGGGTTGAATGGGATCGACTTTGTAACTTCGGTAGCACTTTCAACATTGTCAATTTTACCCCCAAACAACGTCGGGCAATTTCTTTCAACAACAAAGCGATTCTTCATTATATTCATTTAGGAAATCTCTATCTAAGATAAACATAACTATTTTAAAACCTTCCCTAAAATCACCTGATACTATAGGGCTACATTATTCAGTTCAAGTATGTTTAGTAAAGTTTGAATTAGAAAACGTTGGAGAAGTCACTTTTTTACGATATTGCGATAATTGAATATTTACCTTTACAGTATGGTCCCTTCTTTACCCTTCTCATTTATAGTTAAGCTCATTTGAAAGTACATTAAAATTCAGATTGAAAAGTTGCTTGCAACAGTTTTCCTACCCATTTCCCATCATGTTGCCAGCATTTTTTGGCATTCAGCTTAATCATCAATTCGTCAGTCAGCTAGTCCTTTCGTAATTCCCAACACTTCTTATCGGAGCCCTGTCTAGTGCTGCATCAGGTTAACGGTAATTGATGTACATGCATAGATCATTGAACGTGTGTGTGTGTGTGTGTGTGTGTGTGTGTGTGTGTGTGTGTGAGTTATTTACATGCTTTGGTCGCATCATGTTAGTCCCTTATTCCCAGCACCAATTAAGCTGCGAAGTTGAGCTGTTTTCCCCGCCCAACCGAATACAACACAACGCTGATAACGTTGCCTCCTAGCTGATAACAAACACACATACGTATACTTATGCATTTATATGTACCAGGGCTGCAAAAGTAAACAGACATCGGTTCACGGTTCGAACTAACAATCCATCTTTAGGTTCGGTTTGTGAACCAGGCTTTCGATATTCATGAACCCAGTTTTGGTTCCAAATTGAAAGAACTGGTTCTTATATGTACATACATGCAGGCATGCACATATACATACATATATTGTATTTAGACCCTTTTATGTTTGTGTAGCCGCGAAACGGTTGTATTATCGAATTACTGCTAGCTAATAATCCGCACATAACTGTTAAGTGGCTGGTGCAGGCAGAGGGGGTCGGTGGGCATGTGCAACCGATTCTGGCAGCAATTGTTGCCTCCAAACAATTGGTTTGTTTTGTTTCTTTTTTTTTTTGACAGCGACACCTGCCACGCCCATCTCCCACGGACTCACAGTGGCACACACATAACCGTTCCCGTTCCCATTCCCATTCCCATTCCCATTCCCATTCCGTTTCTCGTTCCCGTTGCCGTTCTGATGGCAAGTATTAACTGTTTTCGCTTATGATGGCTATTGTTGCGATTGCTTTGCTGTAGCGCTCTCATTTTAGCTTTAATTAATACAAACAAATACAGCAGCATTCGCGTTAAATGCAGTGCATGAGGCGATTTAAAAATAAATAATGCTGACGTCACATTTTGCGTATGAGCGAGCGCGAAACGCTAAGAAGGAGACGGCCCCAGCCACAGAGTCACAGTCAAACTCGCAGCCAAAAGCGAAATGCGAAATGCGAAATGCGACTGATTGGAATTGATTAAAATGCAGCAAACAAATGTTGCCGTTGCCGTTGCTATTGCTACGGCTTGTCTTCGTTGCGACTTACACACATACGTACATACTGCTAATGTCAAAGAAAACAGCAACAATAATAAAGCCAACGACACAATTTGATGTGGCGCATGTTTTGGTTTTTGGGCTCGCGTAACCATAAGCCGCGATGATGTCAATGACGTTGATGACGTTGCCAGATTTTTATTTATGCTTTCTGCTTTTCGACTTTGTTACTTTGTACGCTTTCGTCATTCTGCCTGTCCACCGTCCGAGAGAAAATGTCTCTCCCTCTTCTCTCCTTCGCCCTGTCGCCATGTCTCTCTCTCTCTCTCTCTCTCCCTCTCGCACTGTTTGGCTTTTCGGTGTCAATTACCTTTCTGAACGGTCACCACAAGTATTTTTAAGTTGCGCTTACGCAGTGATGATAAGCACAACACAAAAAATAATATAAGAAAAAAAAAAGGCGAGCTTGTGTAGGTGGGGTGAAGTGATTGTACAGCGGGTGGGTGGTGGAGGCATGAAGCAACAGCAGCAGCAACTGCAGCGACAGGCACAGCCTCGCTTGCTCGGGTTGGCAACCTACGGTGTATAGTGATGATCGCGTGACTATCGCTGCGCGATCACGACAATTAAAGTAAACATTTTGAAGTGAAAAGATCAAAAGCTCAAATTGACTGCCTGAGTCGCTAGTTAATAGTTATTTATTCGCACTGTCATGCTCGACACATGTAACTGCACAGAATTAACAAAGCTGTATGACAAAAAAAAAAAAAAGAGAGAGTAGCGACATTTCACTGCTTTATGACTGTTATTCGCGATGAGCACGTGAAGCTCACGCAAGCCTTAAAGTGATGAATTCTGTTTTCGCATGTGATCATTAAAGCAAATGCTAGTTAACAAGAAATTAAGTTTCGTTTACTACTTGCGAAGCCGTTAAATGTAATATTCAACTTTCAAATGGAATCTGTGTTGTGTCTACAGCTAGCTAAATATCTAATAGATAAATGTAAACAGAAAGAAAAAAAAACAATAGAAACCGAAATTGTTTCTCGTCAAAATGGCTGTTAATTCTGACAAGAGCGCAAACAACTATAATTCGTTATGCCATGCAATTAAATCAGATCAAAGTATCAAAAAGAATAGTATGCTCATACTCATAATACCTACTTTTCTCAGGTACAAATATGTAGCATAGCCAATAGACGACCGAGAGTTGCTCAAACACATTCGCTATTCTGAAATGACATCCAAATGAAATGCGTATCAGACTTGTTGCGGCGGCCCACGCACTTTAAGGTTGCGTGCGTGTCACGCGCTCATCCCGAACATTGCGAGCAATCAGCTTGGAGTGAATCAGCGCACCTCTCTCTTCCACTCGCAGCATCGTTAAATTCGCCAGTATTTTAACTGCAGCGTCACTGTGCTCAATGTTTTATGCTGTCTGCCTGCAGAGCGGGTGCAGTGCAACAAACACACAAAATTTAATACTTAGCAACAACAACGCAATTTTAATCAGCTGCGAACAATAGCAAGTAACAGTGATTTAGTCTGGAGTGTTCCACTTGCAGATACCCTGTACTGCATGTATGTACATACATACATACATACATATGTACATATGTAGGGTGCAGACACAAACATGCTTTGACACATGCATGCGCATGCAGAATAAAACACACATGCACACACACAAGCACGCGCGCCGCATACGCTGCGACAGTGCTTCTTCTTGCCAGTTAGCTTCAATAACCTAATCTGAAAATCGATAGCAGTCGAATTATTGATGATTTGAAATAAAGTTTATGTGCAGGTGCAATTGACACAGCGCCTTCTGCCTGTCAGACACTAGAAACATCATACCCGTTATTACCCATTTTCAATTGGCACAAGGGTATGAAAAAGTCTCCTTGAAGCTCGCTTTAAGAGCGTGGCGACAAGCGAAGGACAACACCAACTAAAACAATCGAATTGCAGTGTATCCATGCATTTTAATTGCCAATCATTGGCATTCGTGTTGGTCATGCATGTATGAATGCATGATTGTAACTATCATACACACAAACATGTGCACAGACATGTATGCATGTTGTATGCATGTTCGCCTTTTTAAATGCAAAACCTATTCAACTTGCAAATTCTTCTAAAATTTAAATCATTTGCACTTGGCTGATGCTGAGAGTTTCTTTGAATTGTCAAAAAAAAAAAAAAAAAGAAAAAAGAAAATCGCAAGCATCAATTCAAATTACCTGTTGAAAGCGAGTTATTGACGTTTTCAGAATCAGATTTTCATGCTATTCATATTTGGCGATATTTTACAAGCCAAAAAACGAGTCATGACTCGTGCTATAGTAATAATTTACGAAATCTTTAATAGCCATTATTCATCGTAACAGTCATTAGTTTCGTTTCGATACCCAGCTTTCTGTCTAATAGCTGTTTCATAGGATTGATTCAGCTAATTGAAAGTGTGCTATTAAATGAATTTACAATTACGTTGAGGACGTCACGTCAAGATCGTTTCTCGTAACCAATTTTCACCTAACACAACTTACTAAGAAGAGTATAGCAGTCGTCGGTAATGGCCGTAATGGTGACTAACAAGGCGAGTCCGTGCTCAAGACTTGGGCAAAGTTTGGATGTTGTACTGTCTAGACCGGGGGCCGCAGTAGCGGCTGCTATTCATAGTTTAGGCTTAAAATGTTCAAATATAACTATAATAATAATAATAATTAAACACCCATACTAATATATTTGCTGTATTTGTCAATTGGGTATTTACTTGTTTTAAATTTTTTGAACAAGCGGCGCCAATTTCGTTCGTGTTGTTGACCAGTTGAACAGTTGACCAGACAACAACAACAAAAACAACAACAGTAACAAGTAAAAGGCCTGCATTGAGTCAGTCAAACGGTTACGCGCTGCCCCTCTCTCTTCTTCTCACCCACTCGTTACTCGCTCCCTCTCTCTCCCTCTCTCTCTCACACACTTTCATTCTGACTCGTGCAGACAGCACGGCGTTGTGTGGGGCTGGGTAAATGAAGCAAGAGTCACAGTGGGATGTGCCAAAGAAATGCGTGCAACGGCGCAATTAGTGATAATAGAATTTTTTGTCCTATTGTAATTCTAGATTTGCACATCTTGTTGTTAGCCAAATGATTTTCGGTTTAGTTTCTTCTTTATTTTGGCAGTGTTAAGCTATGAGCAGCACAGAGCTCCAGAAGAGTTAGTAACAGCATTAAAAATAACAGTCATGTGTTTTGAACAATAACGGCTTAAACAATTTTCTGGCATTTACTTTTACTACATACATAGACATACATAAATTACTAATTTACTTGCAGTTGGTTGCCGCCAACTATTTCCTTAAATACCTAATGAATAATCGTTATTTAAAACTGATTAATCGACCGCCAGAATGGCTTGACATTCCAGCCCTGGTGCCAGCAGTGTCGCACGACCGAACAGCTGTTGGCCGTGCTGCCAGCTCTAGGCAAACTCGCCGCGCGCCTTTTTTTATACAATTATTGGATTGTCTTATTTATTCAAAATGTATTCAATTAACACACAAATTAATCATTATTTGTGATTTATTTCTTTGTATTTGGTTTTGGCTTGTGTTAATAATGTTAATAGGGCAATTATCAGTGCCCAATTTGTATGGAAACTATCTGGCAACACTCGACTGTGAAACGGGTTGTCGTCGCTGCGTGCGCATGCATATGTGTGTTTCATAGTGCGTGTTCTCTATGTGTTTGTGTGCATATGTGTTTGTGTGTGCTGTAAGTGAGCTTGTGTATGTTTGCGCCAGTACTGAGGCAGTGAAGCAGCGCGAGCGAGCGAGCGAGCAATACAAAATAAAATTTTGCGCAAAAAGGGCCAAGAACCTGATCAATAAATTGTAGTTAAAGTTGAATGTGACCCAAAACGCGTGTGCTAAACCAAAAATAAACAAATTGTGTCCTTATACTCTGCCATTGGCCAAGGCAGCTAACAAACAAATCGCTCAGCGCTGCTCTGAAAAAAGAACGTAAGCAACGATAACAGCAGAAAATTTTGGTGTGCTGTGCGCGCGTGCTGCCAACTGTGTAAAAAGTGTTTTGCCTTTTATACCGCCTGCCTGCCGCTGTCACCACCTCTACCGCCAATCGCCAACCAATCGAGTCCAATAACAAATCATTTGGCTCTGCAGAGAATTAGGACCAAATTCGCGGCCACTAGCGATGCCCCAGCAGCAATCAGCTACGTAGTAGCGTGAAGCAAACGGAGCTAGCTCTCTGCTCTGCTCTTGTGTGTGGCGTGCGTACAGTTGAATTTTTCAACAAGTTGCCAGCACAGCGCGCAACGCGACACAAACACACGTACACAGACTCATATACACGTTAATATATGCACACAAACACAAGCAAGCGCGCGCAGAGAGAAGGGAAACCGAAACGGCAAAAACAACAACAAGAGGAGCAGCAACGTTTTAGTGATGTCATCAGAAAGTAAGTTTGCTTTTTTTTTTTTTTTTTTTTTTTTGTTTTGTTTGCCTATAGCACAACGTCGTCATGACGTCATTTCATAAAAATACACACAACAGTTGAGACAGTATGCTCGTTGCTGTTGTTGTTGCTTTGTCGTTGTCATCGTCGTCGTCGTCGTCATTTTTGTAGCAAGCAAACAAAACAAACCAAACAACAGTTGCAGCAGCAGCAGCAGTGACAGTGACAGTCAGCGAGTGTGTGTATGTGTATGTGTGTGCGCGCGTTTGTTTTTGTTTTAGTTGTTGTTGTTGATGATGATAATGATGATGATGTTTGTGAGTTGTGTTGTTGGAACGAACAATTAACAATTAGCAATTACCAATCAAGCAATATTGTAACCAAAAACCAATGAAACCAATTTTGTGCACATCTCTCTTTCTCTCTCTCTCTCTCTCTCCCTATATTTCATTTTCTGTGCCTGTCTCTCTATTCTCACTGTGTGTGTGTGTGCGGCGCGCGCGGTCCATCTCCTGCATTGCTTTGCCAACCGACCGCTCCGGCCGCTCGTCCGCCCGCCTGTCCCGCTCGCATGTGCGTCGCACGACTGTGGTGCAGCAACAGCAGCAGCAGCAGCAGCAGTAGTCATCGTCCAGCATCATTTAACTTCAAACTGGCAAAACTAAAACGGAAAAGACGCCAAACTGAAGCACTTATCGGAGAGCGTAACGGTGCTGCTGAAAATCGCTAAAATGGACAGCATCGTCGAGGAGAACGGCAACTCGGCCTCCAGCGGTAATGTCAACGATATTGACATCGCAGCAGCCGCCGCCGTCGCCTCTGCCGCGGCGGCAGCAGCAGTCGCAGCATCGGTGGCAGCAACAGGCGGCCAACAGCAGCAGCAGCAGCAGCAGCAGCAGCAGCAATTACAACAGAACCAGCAAAGTACAACGAGCGGCGTCCCGGCGACAGTTAACACGAACAATGCCAGCGGCACGGCCTCCGTGTTGACCACAGCCGCCAATTGTAATATACAATACCCTATCCTAACACAGCACGGCCTACAGGTAAGCTCCGAGTCGACCTTTTACGCACTTTCACAAGATCAATTGACAGGACATGCAACAGGATCCACCAGTCCGATTTGACCCAAGCTTCTAACCAATGCAATGCCAATAACTTGATGGGATCCGTTCTCAGTAAAAAGTTTTGTTTAGCAACAGCTATGATTATGTTCACTTTGCTTTCACTAGGATTCAACAAAATGTACATCCTTGAAGGGTTCCGAGATGTCTGCTTCCTTGGATAACATCCATCGAAAGGAGTTTCGCATGCATAGCTCATAGACACACAGGCAAATGACCTAGGATTCAACAAAATGTACATCCTTGAAGGGTTCCGAGATGTCTGCTTCCTTGGATAACATCCATCGAAAGGAGTTTCGTATGCATAGCTCATAGACACACAGCCAAATGACCTGGCCTGGCGAGAGTATTTCGTGTTTCGATTTGCTTTTGTGTTGCATTCGTAAACGTTTTTCTGTTTCATATTTAATACGCTAGTTCATTTGAACTTTGCTCGAAATTAACCAGCTGGTATTATCGATACAAATAATTTATTTATGCACGAAATTGGCGCAATTAGACTGGGAGTTCTGTTTGTTTGAGAGGCTCTATAAAATTCCGACTGCCTTCCATTTGAAGAAATGCAAAATTTACGCCGATAATTTTCTCTCTAATGAAAATTGGTTGTCGTTACCTCAAGGTTAAAGCTGGTTAGTTTTGTAATTTAAATATTAACCAACAATGAAACAATGAACAGCAAAAACTTATCAGGTTGTCTGTTTAGTTATTTCAAGAACCTGCCGGCTTTAGCATCAGCAGACTTAGCTATCGACGCTTGGAAAACGCCTTGCGTCGTTTGAACTTGTTGAGAATTGTAAGGGCGTCCATTTGCTGCGTACTTTTGATAGGAAGACTTTGATTTGTAATGAGTTAAACGTTTTTTTTATTTTACTTTCACAGGTACAATCCGTGATACAGGCGGCCAATCACTCGGGTGTCATACAAACCGCTGTCGGAACACAGCAGCAACAGCAGCAGGCGCTGGCCGCCGCATCGGCGATGCACAAGGGCGGCAGCGGCGTCGTCTATATGACCAAGCCGGCAAATACGACGGTCATCCATACGACCACGAGCAATGCAGTGCAAGTGCGTAACAAAGTGCGTAGCAGTCGCTCACAAACACATATATATGTATAAATGTATATACACAATCAGACTCTCACACACACACTAACACACATACATGCATAAATACATTATATATATATGAGACTATTCGTGATGCTAACCGATTTAACATTTTGCAGATCCCTCCAAATTTTCAATGTAAGATCAAACCCGAACCGAATACCCAGCATCCGGAGGATAGCGATGAGAGTTTATCAGACGATGATTCACAGCATCATCGCAGTAATCTGACACGAAGGCCATCGTACAATAAGATTTTCACCGAAATCAGTGGACCCGACATAAGCGGTAATTTGTTTGTTAACAACAATCTAGAACGCCATAACTGCCAAGCCTTCCTATCTCAGACTTTGTATCTACATATATCTATCTATCTCTGTTCTGTACTCCTGCTCTATATCTCTTCTCTCGCTATATCCATGTCCTGTACATCCTGTCAAGCATAGTTGAGTTCGATTTGGACTCTGTTGCAGTTTGTTTTCAATATTTTCTTGATAGCGCTACAGATGCACACACACACACACAGCAGCACACATAGACAAACGCACAAATTTTAAGAAATATTTATGTAAAATAACATACTTGAAATGTCAGAAAACCAGCTTATCGTTAACATAGTGTTAGCGTAATGTTAACTTTATACCCTATACCCATTTGAAGTGCTTAACAAGCGGCATGATAAACCTATGCAAATGTATGCAACAGGCAGCAGCATAAATATTCGACTTCTTAACTTGTATAAACTCCTAATCACAACGAGCCGTGCGCAATGCATAAGATATTCGGTTTGGAATCGTTGTACTCTTATGCATTTAGCCTCTGATTCTTAAATATCGATTACCAGCTGAGCAAGTAGATCACAGAGATAGTTTATTTAACACCTAGACCTGTTGAACAAACATTGTATTTCTTGATTGAAGCACTTGAGTTTTGCACCTGTATTCTTATACACATCACCCATAAAAAATTGCTAAAAAAGTATGCATGTATGCATGTCTATATAGTCTTGATCCGGACGAGAAGCGGATTGGGTTAGCGATCTAATTTACTTACTTTTAATAGGTCGTTCGCTTTTCATGATATCGATAAAGATCGAATTTGAGACATGGTTTTTAAGGGACAACTCGATAGTTATAAGACCTAAGGCAATATTTTACCTTATGGATACCTCAAACTGTTCCCCCCAAGATTGAAAATATATCATTTTTAACGGCAGACCCCTGCGCCTTGGTAGATATATACCCCAACAATTTCGATCAAGATAGAACTATAAACACCGAAGTTAATAAAGAATGCATTTCATATGCAAACATAGTGAGGAGAAAAGGCACAGAAGACAGTTGGTCAGGGTATCTTCTAGTCGGACACTCCCGACATGTTTAAGTGTTGCTTTGTGGTAAAAGTTTAACGACCATGTCATATTGCTCCTTCCTTATGTAGGTGCCCCCCCCCCCCCCCCCCCCCCCCCCCCCCCCCCCCCCCCCCCCCCCCCCCACGCATCTGCAAATAAATATGCATACATCCATTTTTCATCAAAACTTTAAGCTTATAAATTTCCTGTTGTGTTAGTTGTTGCTTCTGTTGTTCTTTGTGTTTATGTATAAACATCATCAACATTCACACACACATGCGTGCACACACATATATACCCACATACCCCCACACACACACACACACACAGATAGACAGACAGACTTTGAGCGTGGCTAAGGAGTTGCTTAAACTCTGTTTTCCTAGATAATCTATCTCTATATCTACTCTGTCTCTTCCCCTTTCTCTCTCTCGCTCTCTGTCTTTCTCATGTACATTTCTCATGAGTGTTGTGGTTGTTGTTGTTGTTGTTGCTTCATACATATGAGAAATCTAAATTCAATAAGTTTTTTAATAATTAAATGCAAAAATGCCATATGCAATTGTTGCTAAAGTTGATAAGGATGATAACGCGCATCCTTCGTAGGTTTTTCTCTTCTTTTTTCCTTTCTCTTTGTCTGGTTGTACTTATTAATACTGTAACTGTAACTTCACACACCTACACAAATGCATTGTGCATATTTATTCGTTTGTTTTTTATCGCGCGTCTCTTATAATTTTTGTTGTTGTTGTTGCTGCTGCTGCTGTTGCTGTTGCTATTATTATTGATGTTGTTGTTGTTGCCGCTGCACATCGTTTAGGTAAAAATACAAACGCACAACAAACACCCCCTGCTGCCCACTCCAACCAACCACCCAACCACCCAGCCACCCATCGCTCATATACATACCAACATACATATGTACTTATATAACAAACGTCGCCCGTTGCCGTCGCCGTTGCTGTTGTTCAAACTAACCAAATATCGCCTCTCTATCTCTCTCTCGCTCGTTCGATCGTTCGCTCGCTCACTCGCACTCACACCGACACTCACTCAAATGTACAAACAGACAAAAGTCCGAAAAACAAAACAGAAATGTGATCTCTTATAATTTTTATTGTGTTTTTTTTTTTTCGTTTTCTTTTTGACTGGCCGCGAAAAATTCAAAAATCCAATAAAATCACGCAACGAAAATCAAATGACAACAACAACAACAACAACAACAACAACCCCAACCCCCCTACAACCATAATCCCAAATATATAATTGAAAACCGAAAACCCGAAACTCGATCAAATCTCCTGGCGATGGCAGCGGGTGGAGCACTGCAAATGCCCGACGGCAACGTACTCAGCTCACAGCTGGGTAGCGGGGCGGGGGGTGGCGGCGGCGGCAACAACACATCAAGCAGTCCCTTGCTGCACATGGCGCCGGACTCGGCCTTCTATTTATCCAATCGGATAGCATACAATGCCAGTAAATGCAACAAACAGGCCACAAATCCAAGCAAAAACCATACTAATTCTTCCTCTCTCTCTCTCTCTCTCTCTCTCTCGTTCTCTCGTTCTCTTATACATATGTAGATAACAGCGGCATTGCGGAGGATCAGACACGCAAGCGAGAGATTCGACTGCAAAAGAATCGGGAAGCGGCGCGCGAATGCCGGCGCAAGAAGAAGGAGTACATTAAGTGCCTGGAGAATCGTGTGGCGGTGCTAGAGAACCAAAACAAAGCGCTCATCGAGGAGCTCAAGTCGCTGAAAGAGCTTTACTGTCAGACCAAGAACGATTGAACGTGGCCCCGTTGCTGGAATGGGCAGCACCGGCGGTTGGTTCTGGCAGCAGCAGCAGCAGCGGCGCCGGCAGCGGCAGCAGTAGCTTTAAGTCTACACTGGCTTGGCAATGACAATGACGCGAACGACAATGCTGCTGGATGCAGGACGGGGGCAAGGACGAGGGCAAGAACGCGGACGAGGACGAGGACAGGGACGGGGACACGGACACGCACTGAGACAATGACTTTGACGGTGACGACTGCAACCAGCCGCATATCATGGTTTACATACATAACAAAAACACAAACGCTATATGTAGTATAATTTATATACAATGATCATGTTGTTGTTGTTGTTGTTGTTGCCATAACACACACACACACACACACACACACACACACGCCACACAGACAGACACACAGACACATACACAGCGAGTACTGTTGGCGAAATGTTGTGCACAACATTTGCGACACAACAGGAAACAGCAGCAAACACGACTCTCAACACACACACAGGCACACGCACACACTGACGACACACACACAGACAGACAGACCAACACACAATGTAATTATGTTTATAATTTAAATGTGTAATATTATTTTAAAGCTTATGTTTATGCTTTAGTTGTATTTGCTAATTAAATTATGCTACACAGTAATTTTTACTGTTTATTAATTATTATTTGTATTTTACATTTTTCTCTTATACCATTTTTTTTTGTGTGTTTTTTTTTTTCTATTATATACTACTTTGTTATATATTAAGGAGAAAATTGAATTGAATTTAGTGCATTGTGCGAAAAACAGTAAACAGAAAGTTATACTATATGAAAATGTGTTTAGCTAAATTTTAAAAGAGCATCTAGCAAAATTCTCTCAACAGCCAGCAACTTGTAACAGAAAAACAAAAACATAATTAAAATTAAGTTTTAAAGTTTGTAATTTGTAGAAAGAGTAGCATATATATGTGTATATATATATATATATATATATATATATATATATATGCATGTGTATCGATGATGAAATGAGCTTTTTTTATGTTTTGTTGCATAATTTTAGATATGGCCGTTTCTTTGAAATAAACAAAAAACAACAACAATCTGTCTAAATCAAGCCCGAACCCCCGCGCCCCCTTCATCCTTAGCATAGGCTACACAATTCTTTTCCTCTGTGCGCACGCGATATATATCTATATATATATGTATATATATATATATAGATATGTAAGATGTAGTTAGCGAATAATTGTACACTATTTGTATTTTCACTTTACGTTAAGAGCTAAGCGACAAAAAATTAAACAAAAAATTAAATACTGCAAAAACAATTATTCTATAAGTTTTTTGAGGCGCTTCGCATGGGCCAAGGCAGCAAAACAAACAACAAAGAAAAGAAAAAAAACAACACAAAATTATGAAACAAACACAAAAAAGATAAATCAACGAAAGCTTCAACATATTTTGTAAATGTAAAAAGAAGTGCAACAGAAGCGACTATGAAAATGTAAACAAAACAAAAAAACAAAAAAACAAAAAAAAAAAACATACATATAAAGCAAAAACTCTCGTTATCTCTTGTGATCAACTCAGTTGTTGTTATGAATGAAAAATGATTAAGAAACAAAATATGCGCAGGCAGAGAATAAAATATGCAAAATATATGAATGCATGCAACTTTTTTTTATATATATATATATGAATAAAAAAGAACTATGTCGAGATGCATAAGGAACGGAAACGGAAACAATGTCAAACACAGTAAAAAACAACAATTTATATACATATAAAATATACATAAACACTTTAAATTGCATAGATATATATATATGTATAAACAATATATATATATATATATATATATATATATATATACACACAAACAGACACACACACACACAGATATATATGTATATATCTATCTATTTTTGATGTCAAATCAAATGTGCAACAACTTTTCTGAATATAAAATGGGGGGAAAAAAAGCAGCGCAACTTTTTAGCAGTTCATGAACGTGTTGATTGTAATTAACAACCAGGCGAAAATTGCATAACAAATATTTTTATTGTCATTGCATAATTTTTAAGGTAGTAATTTTAATATTTAAAACATAAGCGACAAAACAAATAAAACTGACAACCGAAAACAAATGCAAATAAGTAAAAACAAAACAAAAATCAACAAAGTAGTAGTTACAATATTGTTATAAATATTTGTCTCAATGAGAAAAACCACAAACAAACAAACAAAAAAAAAAAAAAACAACAAAAAACAAACAAAAAAAAATCGACATAAAAAACCAATAAAAAAATAAAATTTTATTTGGACTTTTGTTCCTTTGACATTACTGAACTTCGTGAATTGTGCTTAAGAACAAAAAAAATTAACTGACATTACCCGGCTTTGCCCGGCTTAATCGCCACATCGATATATTTGCCCCTAAATTGTTCATACAAACTGAGCCCAAGGCTCAACGAACAAGATTTAATCGAAGCTGATCTTGCCGTTCACGAGCGGAAACCACTTTAGAAAATGGAACAATCCGTGTTCCTAATCTTCAAATAGCTGCGATAATGTTGCATAGTCAAAAGTATTTTATACTGAATGCTCTTTGTGATAATATCACATTTCATAAAGATTCTCTTATGACTGGAACAGATCCATATATATATTTTTTTAGTTTTCTGATGATGAGTGCTTAAAAAAACAAATTAAAATAGCAGCACAGAAAGCAGTCGCGATTACCATGCTGTTAGAATGCGAAGCAGACGCGCATGATTGTGTGTGTGTGTGTTCATGGATACAGAAATTCTTGAAGGATTTGAAGTTAGTAACTTTTTCTTTGTTAAATCAATTGAAATAAATTCACAAATTCCATCCGGGCAGCAAGAGACCTTGTGTGTAGCTGTGTAGTCGGGAGACGACAGCTGGAACGCTCCAGAGTCCTCCAAAAGCCAACGTGACGATTCAGCCTGAGAACCCAACGGGCTTGGTGCAACATCATCTTAGCTAACTATGCTGTCATAAAAATGTATGTTATGGATTGAACATTATAAAAAAAAAAATAAACGAATTACATTCAATTTAATATATATGCTATATTCTATATATATACATATATATTCTTTCAGGTGTGTCACAATATTTTCTATCAAAGCAACGTTTAAAAAATTGACAATGATTCATTCATTCAATATTATCAAAATGAACGTTTAAAGGAAAACGTAGATTTCATAGATATAGAGACTCTAGCAGCTCCTGAAGTTTTCCTTACCCAGTTTCCACAGGAGTACGGAGATGTGAGTCGAGTCATTTCCGACAGATGCTTGGATCCAAGTGAAAGCTCGTCGCCTTAATATATAAAAACGTTTAGTTTACATTTATTAAGTACAGATGCACAGACATACAAATGTTACATATATATATATGTGTGTGTATAAATAATAGCCAATCGGTCACAACTACGTGGTAAAAATACAAATACAGTTTACAAAGAGATTCACAGTTGTTAAATCAGTTCCGTTTTTCCTATTGCCAGATCCACAAAAAGCCACACAGAAAACATGTGCGGCTGGAGCGAATGCATTTATAAATATAAATATGCATATATGTATATCATGTCATATATGTTATTAGTGTAATCACATGGAGCAGCTGCCAGTGCAGACAGTGGTCAGCGTCGGGAGCGAGGAGCAAATGGTGCAGTCTCTCTCAGGCAGTCTTTAGATGGACTGGGTCCAGTTTACGATATGAACAGATACAGCACAAACATGCCGATGCCCACGTAGTGGCTGAGATAGCCCGCCGATGCCCAGTGGTAGAGGAAGGGCAGCTCGTTATCCGCTTCCATGACGAGTGTCTCGTTCAGCAGCACAACGCCCAGATAGGCCAGATGGAATATGGCAAGCAGTGTAAAGGCCAAATTGGTAAGCCCAACCAGCCAGGAGCTCACACAGAGCCAGCCACGTTGCTGCGGGCAGTGGGCATAGCGACAGCGTTCAGCGCCGGGACAGGGATTGGCAGCGACGCAGGCATTACAAAGCCTGGCCAGATGACGACGCAACATTGTCTCGCCCTCGGCAAAGGTGGCCAGCGAGAGTAGCACCAGATAGATGCGGAAGTCCATGCCGTGCAGCAGAGACGACACCACATATGTGCAGAAGACGGCCACTATGGTGTTTTGGCGGGAGCGCTGCTCCAGCTTGGATGTCGAGTAGACGTAGCGCTTGAGCCACTCGTGCATGGGCACATTCCAGCAGCGCACCAGGGCACTCAGGGAGCGCGGCCATTCAATGTGCCACGGACGCACGACCAGCTCACCGAGCAGCTGCTTGGAGCTGCTGTGCGGCGTCGTTGTTGTGTCCAGCTGCTGACCGGCTGCCGCCAGCTGCGCTTGGCTGAGAAAGCTCACAAAATAGTGGCTGGTCCGCACGCTCATCGCGCCCGTGTACATGAGCAGCCAGTGTGAGAGGTCGCTGTGGCGCGTCGTGTACTCCACCTCCGGCACATGCAACTCGCCCAGGGCGGGCGCAATGCAATTGGAGATGACCAGCGCCACCAGGCTGAGCAGCACGTTGACCATCATATGAAACAGATTGCGCCGCAACGGCGGCTTCTTGTGCAGCGAGTCCAAGTAGCGGGCGTAGCTTAGCCAGGGCCCCAACGCGCAGCTGGCCGGATTTAAAATGTAGCCCAGGTAGGCGGGAATGCTCGGCATGCGTAGTCCTGGCGCGCCACTCGCCGTCAAGTCGAAGGCCAGCGATATAACCTTCATGTTGGTCACCATCTGCAGTCCGCGCAGCTGCGGCCAGTCGTCGCGCTTCTGCCAAATGGCCAGCTCGTAGAGGAATTGACTGCCAATGCTGAGCGCAGCAATGGCCACGGCGGCGCGCTGCCCTTTGCCCAGGCGCACTAGCTGCAGCAGCACAAAGCTTATGCCGCTGAGCAACAGCAGAATCAGCATCTTCTGGCCCAGTGTCGCGTATAGCACACCAGCGCCGCACAGCGCGTTGATGAGGTGCAGCGGCGCCAGCTTCAGACTGTTCGCCTCTTGCCAGCTGCAGCTGGAGCTGGTGCCGACGCTGGCGCTGGTCACGAGTCGTGCGTGGCGTGCATAGAGCGTGCTAAGCAGCCGGCACAGCAAACAGCCCAGCAGCAGGGGCACGATGTAGCTTGTCACCTGGCTCAGCGAGGGCAGTATGCAGTGCTCGTAGCTTTCCCACAAACGATTCGCCACATTCTCGAAATCGTCGTCATCGTAATCACTGTTGGACTGACTCTTCGTGGAGTCTTGGTCAACGTAGACAACGTCGCTGCCGACGCCGCCGCCGCCGCTGCCCTCATCCTCCTCATCAGCATAGTCTGGCTCGTCGTAGTACTGATAGTCCATAATGCTGGCTCTTCTTGTTATTTGCCGGCCGTTCGGCTACACGTTTGCAAAACAGTTAACTGGGCCACGTACTTCAGTAGTTGCACCTGCTGGCAGCAGCTTTCCAACTAAGTAGGTCTCTTCTCAGCTCAGCTCAGCTTTTGCAAAGTAAATTTCATCTTAATGTTCACTATTCCGCAGCGACGACATGGTTCATTGCGAACCACTCGTTCCAAGGGCTTCAACGCTAGCCGGCGATAGTTTTGTGAACTGGTTCCATTTGCCACGTTTCCACTGCATTGCGTCCGGTTCGCATGTGTAGCTTAACCGTTTTTTCATGCCTGCCAGTGCTGCCAGACCGTTTGCACAAATAACAAAACATTGATGAATGCATTTTTTACTTTCGTTAGCTGAAAATTTATTTAAAGTTGCAACTCCTAACCATTTTATGAGTTGATTTAAAATTGGTTTGTTTTAAGAGTACAAACAAATAAACCTTATCAAATATCCTTCTTAAAACAATAGACATTATGTATACCTTATGATAGATTCTTGCAGTAAAGCGAGAACTCCATTCGATTCAAGAAAAGTTTGAATTATATTGTGTGCTCTTATTAGTTAGAATGTTTGTGTGGGTAGTTGTGGGGCCTCTCGATAACGCAATGTTCACATGTTTATGTACATGAAGCGTAATCGAGGTAAAAATAGCGGCCATAACTTTTAATTAGGGGCAATACTTACCAATTTCTAATATAATAAGCATACAAACATAATGGTATGTGTGTGCATAGGTACTATTTATGAAGTTACCATGTATGTATGTATGTATGTATGTAGATACGACAGCAAACCTAGTCTGGCGATGTTACTTTCAGTTTTGCGCACCCGAAACGATAAGAACAAAATGATGTACATACAAGCATACATATATACAGCCTGATATACATACACACATTCATATACTATGTACGCTTGTATGCACGTGTTCTTATGTATTTGCATCTGGAGTGCAGAGAGCTCTATTGTTCTGCGTGTGTGATAAGGTGTGATACTTTTACCGCTCCTTCTAGCAGCGACTAGCGGTAGTTCGAAATACATATGTATGTACATACGTATGCATGCATGCCGGCACGTACATACATACATATGTATTTATGCACATACACATGTATGTATGTATGTGTATTTGTAACTGCGAGTGCGTATTTATTTTTGCACTTAAGCAGTTTGTTGAACTTTGTCACCCATCCTCAGACAACTCTCTTGCATTGCAGTTGCGTGCGGCAAGCGAGCTAATTAACCCATTGGGGGCCACACGAGAAATATAACAACAACAATAACAACAACAAAAGAATGAAAACAGCGTAAGACCCGAATTGAAAACCGAAAATGCTGGATTAAATATGTATGTATGTATGTGTGTATGTATGTATATATGTATGATTAAATTCTGCTGGATTGTTCTGTTTCGTTTCATGCTTATCGCGGGTATGCTTGAATTTTTAATGCCTCTTGCCGTTGTTGCTGTTGCTGTCTACTGACCTTGAATACTGATAAAAAGCAGCGCACGATCCGGAACAACAACAACAACAGCAACAACAACAACAACAGCAGCAGCAGCAGCAGGCAAACAAACAAGTCCCAAAAAAGTGTGCCGCTCAAGAAAACAAACCACACACACATCGATGCATCTGCTCATATTTGTGCGTGTACATATACGTATGCATTCGTGTGTGTGTGTAAAATAAACTTGTTTTTATATGCGTCGTGCGTTTATTTTGTTGTTTATTTTTTTTTTGATTTTTTTTTTTTACCAAATTTAGTTCTCAAGTCTAAAAAACACATGTGTAGAAAAATCTTAGCTTAAGCATTTTAAATGTAAAAAATATATACGTATATTTATATACAATGATATAGTATATAGATCATGATACTTATATGCATGTAGATATCATTGTGATTGGCACATGAAACAAAAACGCAAAGTAAATGACGAGCAGAAGGCAAACACATACGAAATTCTTATAAGAATACAAATCAAATTCTAATTCGATATATTTAAAAGCTGCACTCATCGCGGCTGGCCCACTTGAGATAAGTTGGGAGCTCCACTGTCATTGTGAGTGGTTCGGTGTGGCTGGTGGTTGGTGATGTTTATGTGGATTCGTGAGTGGGTGACGAGTGTTTTTGGAATGGGTGGATTCAGTGCGTGGCCCATGTCATCGGCAAGGTGAAAAATGCGTGCAATTGGTAGCTCCATTCAATCCTTACTGATGTCGCCCACATCCTTGCCAGCTGCCTTGCAGTGGGCACAGTAGCGATAGGACACCGGCTCCGGTGGCTTGTTAACTGGCGCAACCGTATCGTTGTTGCTGCTGCCAAATGGCGCCGGCTTGCTGTCAACCGGGCTAATGGGAAAGTGCTGCCAGTGTGGGCAGGGCATTTGCTTGGGTGGATGTATGGGAAACGGCATACTGCAGCTCTGGCACTGACACGGCACTTGCGAAACCACACACAACAAAACTAAGATGTAGAGAAGAACAAACGCTCTGGACTTCAACTGAATGCAACCGCTGGAGCTACTGGCGCTGCTGCTGCATCGGACGCTCCGACTCGCTTGAAACCTCGCAAACAACTGTGCGGTTGCTTGAAGCGAGGCCGCGAACGTCAACGACCAAAACAAAAACACAAAGGCGTAGTTTGAGGGCAGTTCGCCGACTGTATACTCTATACGCTGATGTCATAATGAGCTGTTGTAATACATGTACTGTATATGGATGTGATATATGATGAGAAATTGTTATTCATCCGCTTTTAATGCTTGATATATATATATATATTCATGAATAAACATATAGTTTTATTTATATATAACAAATAAACAATACAATTACATTACACTGCAAGTAGCCGCAGTAGTCTGATTAGGTTAGGGTATAACAGCAACAAAAATCAATAAGCGCAGTCGCTGCGACCGGCAAAAAGCAACTCAGCTGGTCTGGCGGGCTCGTCTAGCCAACAAAGAAGAAGCAGCAGCAGCAGGAGTAATGCGAACAACAAGAACAAAAGGGAGCGCAAAAGAGCGCTAGAACGAGAGAGAGAGAGAGAGTGAGAGAGCAACAGCCAGTGAATGGCTTCGACTGCAAGCGCAGAGTTGTCTTTGTTTGCGCTCCGCGGCCCGCGGGTGGAATGACTTTTGAATCTAAAGTCTTATACACTCTTGTTTTTTGTTTTTTTTTTCTTCATTTTCTTTATGAGTGGGCGGCGACTAGCGTCGGGTGGGCTTCTTGTTGGCTTTTATGGTTATGCTTTGTTTGCCCAGCCGTTTGCAGTAGTCTCTTATGCTGTGCGCTTCGGACTTTGCCCGCTCGCATTGCAAGCTGGAATTGGCGTTCCCGTTCCGGGTTCTCCGCCAAGTGTGAGTTTGGGTGCGAAATGTTGTTAACCTCAGAGCGCTTTGTTCGCCTTGTGCAAGTACTTACATATGTATATGTACATATTTTAATAGAGAAAATCATGATGCAGACCGGCAGTTAATTGAAATTAATACATACATACATACATACAAGTTAGCTGGAATAGACCGCTCGGGATTTTCCATGCGTATGCAATTTCGGGTAAGATTAAGATTTTCAAATTATAAGCAAATGTTCATCTCAGAAGAAGGAAACCAAAATGGGAGTAGGGGATATGAAAACCTCAAATATGCTGTTTTTCCAAAAATTGTCATTGTCAAAGACTTTACCCACCCATTAAGAGCATGATAGAGATTGTATTCGCTGGGTTTGGTTAAGTTTTCTTGAAAAACAGAAGAGAATTTCATTGAAAATTCAATTTTTGCAACAGAAAGACGGATCTATACGAAGTTTCGTAAAGACAAAGGGATAAACACGCCGGGCAATTATCAACGTCTCGTGCACTCTTCGAGCAGTTCTTTAGAATCTTCTACAAAAAGAGTTAAATCATGAATATTCAATATTGCTTGCCCATCATCAGATTGGGGCTTAAGTAATACTAATAGTGTCTAAAAACTTGTTCAGATGGAATTAAACAGTTACATCGATTCGGGTAAAAAATTAGGAATTAACATGCATATATACCATTTTCGAATAGGTGTCTATGTCGTATGAATATACGCAATATAAAATCGATAAAGTATTCCAGGCATGGTACAAAACTTAAAATTCATTAACCTATTCAAAAATGTCGCAAAACAGATCGCATTTGTTTTAATGTTATTCATTAGGTTTTTATTAAACTAATGGGTTAGTCCAATACAATTATGTTTAAGCATTTCTTAATATCCACTTGCACTGTCCCTAGGGAGAGTCGCCCACCTCGTCGTGTTCATCTATCATGCATTTACAATTTTATTAGACTCACAATTATACAATATTCACGTTCTGTCTTACAAGTACGTTGATATAACATAAAAAAAAATATTTATTTATATTTAGATATATATATATATATATGTATATATATAATTTATATAATGATAAAACTATGTGTTCACCTTAGAAAATGTATATTTTCGTAATGCTCTTCATTATTTTTATATTATAATTTATGTGTATGTACGTATATTTCTAATATGACTTCTCACAGCTCGAGAGCTGATACAAAGCGCTGAAGATTACAAAAATTTAACATTTTCGACTTTGTGTTTGTTTTCTTGTTATTTATATGTGGTTTTTATTTAATATTAATATCATAATTATCATCATATCTTACGCTTAGGATTATAAAAAAAAACCCTTTACATTGTTAAAAATAAAATTATTTCGCTTGTTGTATAATTGTATAAATATTTAGTTTAAACAATTGCCTACATATTTGTTTATGTGTTTGTTTTTGTTGTTGTTGTTTTTTATGTGTAATATATATATTTAAGATTCGTTTCGCTTGATGCTGATGTAAAGTAATATGCGTTACATTTGTTTAAAGTATGCTAGGTGCTATTACAATAATTATTAATCATTATATTTAGACTACAACATAAACAATAACTTGACAATTACTTGATTTGTAAACCTTCTCATTGATGCCTTCATTTTGTCGCTAGGGAAATATTTACAAAACAAAGCTCTTAAATATGTCGATCCCAGAATGTGCCACTGAATGTTGAGAGTTGTGTCATATTCATATTCAAAATGCAAGTTATTAAGTTACATACAGGGTGCTCTACACAAATATGCTATGTAGATAGATAGATCTAGTACTACAGACAGAGATAGAGATTGAGAGTGAAAGTGAGGAGTCTGAGAGAGTTAGACAGAACGATATTGAGAATCCAAGTTGAAGAGTTTTCAAGCTGATTCCGTTAACGGAGACAATGCAAGAAATCATAATTCGAACACCTGAGTTTACTTATATAAATCATCTATGGGTGTGTGTGTGTGTGTGTGTGTGTATGTGTGTTTATCTATATATACCATATAACTGTTAGGGTTTTCCTTTTTGTCAAACACCTGAAATTGTAATTAGCCAAGTGCAACCTACAAATTGGTGTGAAAAATTGTTTTGCCTTTTAGCTTGTTGTTTGAAAAATTGTGCCGAGCGTATTGAATACGAGCTAGAGGATGTTTACCATATAATAACTACTTGGGGTTCTTGTTGCTATCGTTAATAAGAGTTGCATAAATATGTTACATAGAATATGGTCGTCCGTTGATTGCCCGGCGAACTAAAGATCAAAATTATATAGTTGTTGTCATTGTACATTCAAATAATGTAAGCATACACACATTAAAATATAAACTAACTAAAACAACAGACAAATAAAAATTAAAAAAAAAAAAAAAAAAACATTACAATATTTAAATAATAATCATTATATTAAATGATATATAGTCAATTAAAATGACGCGGTCATCCAACTGCGCCCAACTGCTTATGAGGCATTCGATGCGGGCAGCGGCACCGGAGCCTTGCGGTAATAAATGTTGGCACCCTTGATGGGCAATGGATGCGCCTCCGTGTTGAACACCCATTCGTCCAGAGGCAGTACGGAGTCGTCTGAGAACAGCAAGTACAGGTACTAGGGCATAAGAAAAAACGTTTTCAGTTAATTGTTTCCGATTTAAATTTCCGTAGTATCAGCTAAATACCTTGAGTGTTTCAGCCAGGAAGAAGCTCTGCTGCACATCGTCCTTTTGGGGCTCCTGCTGGTAGACATTGCGCAAGCCGCAGTAGCCGTGCGGTGTACGGCAATGCTTCTCCAGCGCCAGCACCGCCTCCCAGCCCCAGTCGCGATACTTTTGGTCGTGCGTGAGGCGCCAAAGCACGAAGTAGCTCTCAAATGTCTCCGGCCTGAGTATATAGTACTTCTCCTGCGAGCGCAGCGCACGCGCCTCTGCCGCATCGCTGAAGCTAAAAGGTAACTCCAGAAGGATTAACATATAAATTAATGGATTTGCCTGAACCGAATACTAACCGGAATGCCTCCGGTCCCAGTTGGGTGGGCGCGCGTATATAGCTCTCGTGGCAGGTGTTGGTAATGCCCTTGCCCACTTCCATGTACTTGTCCGTGTGCTGGTTCTGGCGCGTAGCAGCGCCCAGTGCAAAAAGTCCGCCTGCGAATTGAATTTGGATATTTAATATGTCTGTATAAATATTAATAAAAGAGGTTCCGGGTGGAAACTGAAATGGGGTGCTCTGTGAACGCGACGCTCTGAGCCTGCATGGCTTACGAATCGAGCGTCGGACTAGCGAGTGGAATGTCGCCGGCTCGAATCGAGCAGCAATTGTCAAATATATATCAATAACTTACCCGAGAAGCATGCCAGATGATCCATTTTATGCTCCAGTCGATCAAACTTCAGATCAGATACATAGGTCAGCCCATTGGGACTGGTGCGCACCATTTTGTCCATAATGGCCAGCATAGCCTCATCGTACATTTCGCGTGCCTCCTCGTCCGTCTGGCCGGACTGAAGCCATGCCTTCAGTAAATACTCGTAATAGCTGTCACCCAGAGCGCCCAACGACATGTGCTCTGCAATGGTCACAGGAGTTGGGTGAAAATGTTACTAATCGAAAACAGTTCAAGCTACTTACGCTGGCCCCATTTGCCCGTCTTGGGATTCAGGAAGTTGGGATAGAGCCCCTTGGGCTTCTCGATCTCCTTGAGCACTTGGCGTATGGTCTGCACGCGCTCCCGATACAGCGGATTGCCAGTTATATCGCTTAAATAGGCAAACTCCAGATGCAGTGTGCCAAACTCGGAGAGAATCGAGCTACCACCGGATGCCCAGCCATAGTTCTTGGCCATGCCAGTTTTGGTGTTGACCAGCGCATAGGGTATGCCCGTGGGCGTTTGAAAAGCGGGCAGCAGCTTATCCGCAATATGCTGCGCCTTCTCCTTGTACAGTGGATCCCCAGTGAAGGCGTACAGTGTTAGCATGCCGCCCACAAAGCGTATATTTGTCTCGAAGACGGACAGCTCGGCGCTGATGTTGTCCAGCGAGAATCTGCGCTCAATCCAGTCGCGTCCCTCCTTGTACTCCTTCTCCAGGCCCATTATGTACAGCGTGTCCAGGCCATCTACAATTGTGGCGCCCAAATCATATGATCCAAATATGCTGCCCGAGTGCGGACGCTGCGACAATGGACGCAGCTCGTTCTTGCCCCAGGCATACAATTTATAGTTGTGCCAGGCGTGCTCCATCATCTAAAAAAAAAAAAAAAAAAACGGTCAATTGATACGGAAAGCATTTTAGTATTGAATAAGTTGCAACAAACTGCAGCACACAGGCTTCTTTGAATAGGAGGCAGCATATAGACAAAGAGTTTGCCCCAAATCCCCCCCTATCCAGCACCAAGGACAATAGACCGTCTCGGTCGCAGGGCTGTTTCCCTTTTCTTTTCTGTTAGACTTCCTTTACATTATTATTACAGAAAGCGGACGCTGTTTATCGTTGCTTTGTAATTCGCAACAAGTTTAAGCTTCGACAGTTTGCTGCTTCTTTTCTCTGGTTAAACATGGTTTCTTGATTGTTAGAGCATAAGAAAAGAGTAAGAACACTGCAGTCGGGTCCAGCCGACTGCTTAATACCCTGTGCTAAGAAGAATTCTTCCCGTTTGACTTATTGACTCTAAGACGGTAATCAGCGAGCAATATATTTCAAACTATTATTATGATTTGTGTATTGTTCTTTGAAGGAGCCTTCCAGACGCCATGTATGCATAAATGTACATCAATGTGTACAGACATTAAATTGGCATTTGATAGTAGCTTAGTAGCCTGCTAAAATAGCTTCACCTGGCGTTTCAGAACTCCCTCGTACAATCAATCAGTCATCAGTCACAGTCTAAAATTCGTAGTGAGCAAATAAGCATAAAACAATACAAAATTTAATAAAAACATCGTTTGTACATTTTACATAATTCTTTCTTGTTTTCCTTTTTTTTGTTTACCAATTTTTTTCTATGGACCTTTTGCCAAAAATGTCGGGCAAGATCGATAATAGCGATAGCGTCGAGAGCAGCATGCGTTCTCAACGGAGTCAAGTCACGCACAGCGGGTTTCTTAACTTTTTAACCGAATTCCGGGAACTGCGCCCCGATCTGTGGGGCAAAGAAGCGATCTCTTTTGCCGTCAATATATGGCACACGCTCCAGCCACCCGAGCGAAACGTTTTCACCGCGCAGGTAAGTTAATCCTCCGTCCGCGCAGCGCTTCTCTAATGGATGCCAACTTTCACACAGGGCGCGTGCAGATATCAGCAAATTGCCCACTGGATATTTAGGGCCAATTGTTCGCTGGCCAATCGCAACGATGACTCTTAAAAGTTGATAGCTATACGACAATTCTGAAGTACGATGCATATTAAAAAGCTATTCATGGATCAAACGCCATAATTGTAATATTTTTATATAGTTTGAAATGAAGCAAAATATAGGCATCTATTTGAAGCCGACTATCGACATTATCTCGGGCTTAAGTTTTATTCTTAACTTTTCTCAGTGCATTGCAGTTTCAGTTTGCATTTAAAGCGACTTTAAAGCACGAGCTTGGCTCGAAATTTTATATATTTTTAGAATTTTCAGCTAACCAATGCAATGGAAATTGGACACACACACACACACACACACATCGTTGGAGAAATGTTAATAAAATGGACAACGCGAACGTTGTTGGCCGTTTGTTTATTTTCAGCCCAAAACAGCGCTACCTTTGCCTGCCGTTGCATTACCTACACGTTATTCGACGCCTGCACCGTGCCACATGCCACATGCAGCACCCCCCGGAGGCCTGTGCGCGGCGGCACCAGCACAACATAATTTGGCATTGCATACTTTTGAGCGCATTTTTTTTCCAGAAATTAAATTTCGAGAAACACGACCAAAATATGGAAAAATGAAGGGAGCAAAAATAAAATGGAGAATATATAAGAAACGTTCTAGTCGAGCATGACCAACTAAAAGATACCCTACAGTTTGCATATTGTGAATTGAATACTTTCCACACCAATATCCATACTTGGATGCTTCATCTTTGTAAGGATACTTTGCATGGATACTTTCTGGAAGCATTTGACATGAGCACTTCCCTTTAATGGGAATTGAGTCAAGTTTGTCTCATATCGTTTATATCTATATTTAGTTATGTTTATATTCCATTTGATTGAGCAAAAAGGAACTTGTAAATTTGATTTATATCTGGTCTGCTCTCAAGAGCTTCAGTTCTTTAGGTACTCCCAATGCTGGTTTGCCTGTTTACAGGGTATATACGCCTGCTGGGGACTACACCGATTCGCCATGGCCCCGCGCCGCTTGGCGGCCATTTGGTGGCGCCTCGCGTCGCTTTCTGGGCCTCGTTGCGCTCTTTGTGTTTGCTTAGCGGATCTACTGGTTCGGTCGGTTCGGTTGCGGCGCTTTGAAGGCAATGCAAATATTAACGGTATTCCGGTAATTAATTAAAGTCGGACACATGCGCATAACTCGTTCTAGTTGGTTTTGGGCGGCCCACAAGGAGTTCAAGGCCAGCCGCCTATTGTCAGCGGACACTATGGCAATCCCCAGCTGTTGTTGTAGCTGCCAAACACTTTCAATTTCTTAGCCGAAAAACTACGCACACATAAAGAGATTTCACATTTTCAATTGGAAAATATTTAGTATAGAGTTTTCAACAATTTCTTCATTATTGTAAAGGTATCAAAAGTGTTCGATAGATGTCAAGGTAAAACACAAAAAAAAGAGAGAGAGAGAAAAAAGAGGAGAGAAGAAAGAGAGAGAGAGTACCCAGCGCCGAGCTAGCTTTTAAATTTGACTAGCTCGTAAAGTTTAGGAGATATGCCCAAATAAGATATGAATATATAACTCATAACTCTGAAAAATTGGGAGATTATCGATATTGATTATCGACAATTCGAACTTGGATACTCTTGCTTATAAACTCTCTGCTAAGACCTGTTATGTGTCTTCTTTACAAAACTAATATGCCGTTCTTAACCTTTTTACTTGAGAGTAGGATGAACTAATTAAAGACTATTGATAGTGGGGCAGGCACTATCGATACTTATCGATACTTCTCTCTAGTCGGTTTCCTTTTTTTTTTGTGCAGTGCCAAACAGCACTAACGTTTTCGCTCAGTGTAATTTTGTCGCATTTTTTGCCTTGGTGCTTAATGAGTCGCATCTAATTACAAGCTGGACGGTAAACTTGGCTGGGGCGATTTCTTGATGTTTATTTAGCCAATTCCGCAGTTCAACTAGCCACAATTAAATGGAACTAAAGAACGGGTGGGGGGGGGGGGGGGGTGTGCGGGGTTGGTAATGGTTTGTGTGCGACCTCAACATGACCTGCTCCACATGAGGGCAGCAGCAGTAAATAATCAGCTTGACTAATTTAACGGAAATTGCTTGACGGATTTGACTGATTGATTGAATGTTTTTCCCAGTATGGCAGGCAAAATGGAGTTAAGCGCACACCAATGCACACGCACACACACACACACACACACACACACACACACACACACACGCGCACGCACGTAGTTTCAGCTTGCACGTCTTCATTACGAATTTAGTTACATCCTTGAAATGTGCAAACGTCGCACGAAACGTGCCGCGCTAAACGTGTGCAAGTAGTTTTTTTTTCTTGCCTGTGTGTGTTGTTGTGTGGTTAGTGTGGTTGGTGTGGTTGGTGTGGCTGGTGTGTGTGTATGTGCGTGTTAAACATCATTTTCGAGGAACGCAACGTGAAAACGTGCAGATCAATGAGGCGCGCCTCGTCATATGTCACGCATGCCCCAAATGCCTCACATGCCGCACATAGCAGTTGCATCCTTCCGCATGCCACATGCCACATGCCACATGCCACAGGCCACACGGCAAACCGCTCCACCTCCCCCTCCACTCCCCTCAGGCCCATTATTAGGCCAGCGAACGGAACGTGATCGTTGAGAATTGTTTCTTTTCGGCTTTTACGGCTGATTTAGTACTTGACCGGGCAAGGTCCATGCGGCTGCTGCAGCGGATGCAGCTGTGCAAACTTGGCGCCAGGCAGGTGGCAGGTGGCCCAGTCATTAATTTGATCAGCCTTTATTTGCCAATTCTAAACAGGCGATTGTCGCTGCGATTTAGGCGAAAAGTTCAAATTGACTCAAAAAACGCAGTAGCCAGCGCACCAGGGGTGTAACGGGTGTGTGTGTGTGTGTGTGTGCTTAATTTAATGCAAATTTTAAATGCAACTTTAACAACAGCAAAAGTTTTTGTCAAAAACTTTGCCGCTTAATGCCGCAGGGCCGCAAAACAATGCAAATGGCAACGAACTAAATAAATGGAACCGAAGGCAAAAAGGACAGCATGGCTGGGCTGAGGAGGCGTGGAGCAGAGCAAGGGGATAACTTTGAAATTTTTTGTAAAATTATGCAAACACCAACACCAACAAACACACACATATTCAAGCACACACAAACGCCAGCAGTTCGCACAAAAGTTTTTGGCTAACTCTTTGGCCGAAGCTAAGGGAATATAATTTGCTTAAGGCCATAAAATAATGCAAAAGACGACGTCGCTGCTGTTGAATATCCTGCAGAAGAAGAAGAAAGACGAGAGAAGCACACATACACACACACACACACACACACAATCCAACTATTTGCCTGATTCAGGGAATTTAGCATGCTTTCCAGGAGAAGAAGTCGAACTTGACTGAAAAAATGAGCAGCAACAACTTTGTGTGTGTCTCTGCGTGTGTGTGCGTGTGTGACAGGATGCAAAGAGGAACTGCCAAACTATTACGAAAATATGAGATTGTATTGAAAGAACAACAGGGACAAAGTTTGCCAAATGGAAATACCAGCTAAGAGAGTCATGAACTAGAGATTGAGCATCGGATTGCTGTAAAAAACAAAACATACCAATATGAGAGGACAGCAGAAACTCCACAAAAAAAAAACAAACAAAGATTTTTAAAGCATACCAAAGATATTTAGTTTTCTAATAAGAATATATATATATATATATATATAAATTGAACAGCAGCACTAGATTGATCAGAAGGCTTTTTACGAAATAAATAACCATATTAGAATAAACAAAATTAATGCAAATGTCACTTGGTTTGAGTGACATTTTCAGTGTGACATTAATATGAAGCTTGGCTGACACTAAAGGTCAATGTTAACTATTTATATATTTATAATAAGGTATGCTATATAAATATTTTTGCATGCACAAAACCCACGCATACAATAAGCTACTAGCTCTAGCTATTTCTGGAACCTTTCTTCAACTTCAAACATATTGCCTCTGTTTCGCTTTAACTTTTTGAGAATTAAAGGCGAACTCAAACGAAAGATTGCACTTCATTCTTGATGTATTAAAGTCGGGGACAAGCGTTTAGTTAATTACTATTTAAACAAAGGGAAAATAAAATTGAACCATTTATATCGATAGTATCGTATATATATTACAAAACTATCGTTGGTTGCTCAAGACTGATTTTAAAGACGGAAAAAAATAATGCCTTTACACATGAGACCTCAAAAATTGAATGAATTTCATCATACACACATTCAATATTAAACTAGCATCAGCTCATGCTAACAGAATGCGTATATTCTATCTTATTAAAATTGTAGATGCACAGGCTGCTTCTTATGAGCTCTCTAATGCTAACTAGATTACAATACGGACTATTTGTACGTACATTTCTGAATAAACTGTAAACTAATCTGCAGTAGAATGTGCCTGGTGTGTGTTGGCCGAGTTGAGTTAATGCCACGTACGTTCTACGCATTGACGGATTCCCAATCCCGTGACAATGCCAAGCCGCATCGATGGCCGTTTCTGGCCCAGCCAGGCTCAGACGCGGGCGTCCATTGACAATGAAACCGGGCGAACTGGCAAACGGTCAACAGCGTTGACCAAACAAAAACAACGGTCAAAAAGTGGGTTATTGTCAACGTCAGCGTCAACGTCAACGTCAGCGTCAGCGTCAATGTTGTTCTTGTTGCCGCTCCACGGTATTGCATTGCCAAACGCGACATTGGCTGCACAGTGGGGCCAGCCGTTTTTTTGGCCGTTTGGAAAAACCAAACCAAACTGTTCACAAAAATTGCAGTTCCTTTAATAAAACCCATTTGAGCCGAGCTGGTTCAAACCCACTATTCGAATTTACGTTTTAACCATACTCTAAACTTTGAGTATAAAAACTTTAATGGATAATCAAAGCATAACTAGCGTGAGTTCCAAACATTTCATTTATCTAACCATATTTGTTAGGAATCAAATTTAGCCCGCATCTTGTATATGAAAATATCTACGGCGCGCAATATTTTCAGTACAACGGGCAATTATTATTTTTAAATTGAATACAAATTTTGAATTTCGACCCAAAGGCCAGCTGTACGTGCCGAAACTAGAGACAGCGTGCTGGTTCAAACCGTGAACCTTTGGCTGGCTTCTCTGTGGACAGCGATGCGACCACTGTTCAAATTATTGTTATTGTTAGTTGTTGCACTTTTTGGCGGCCAGCTAAAGGGGTTTACCTTGAATTTGATGCCCGTTTGGACTGCAGGTTGGGCGAGAACAATGCGCAGCATTGAGGAAAACTTGACATCCGTTGTTGTCGCGGAATGTAAAAGCGATTGCCCCACAGGTGTAAAATAAATCAACAAGAAAGAAACGAAAAAAACAGAACGGCAAGGAAACGCAAGGAAAGGAGAAAAAGAACGAAACATAGTTGAAGCAGCGAAAGACCCAACGACTGACAGATTGAATGAATGAAATTCGATTATTAGTACCGAGCATGTTTGCAGCAAGGTTTCAACCCAAACCCATTATCAATGTGAGCGCCCACTCCCCCTCAGACCTACCTGGCTAACGTGCTGATTAACTTACCATTACCTTTACCCAGTTGTACAGGTACTGGAATTGGCTGCCGAAGTGTTTGGCAATTTCGTGTAGCTGCGTTTGCCATTTTAACTGGCAGTTAGGTTTAGCCATACATCTTAAGTGCTGACAACAACAATCGATGTTACGCAGCTCAGCGCAGGTGTAGTTGGCGGGAGCGGGGGGAGCGGGGGTGGTGCCTTGCTAACGGCAGTGTATGCCATTACATTAAATGAGCCACATTCAACAAACTGCTGCTGCCCCACCTACCCCCTCGCCCAGCTGGCTGGCCGAAATGTGGCATGTGAAATGTGAGGCGTATCCAATGTTTGAACATGAACATTCATGAATCTTGTACGCATTCGCAATTGAATAAACAAATGAATATATTCAAATTCGAAGGCCGAATCGCCTGCTGCAGCTACTACAATTTTGGGCGTATGTGTGTGCCAGTATATGTGTGTGTGTGTGTGTGTGTGTGTGTGCGTACAGTCAACAAATCGTATTACAATTTGTTGACATTTAAGTATTGATATTTTGGCGATATTAACTTGATTTGTGAATTTAGCTCGGCTTTTAAGTTAAATTGGCCAAAGACTTAAACTTGAACTTTTAAGAACAATAACATGCAGATTTTGTATACTTTTGTTTTTTTTTTCAGAAAATAGATATTGTTAGCTTAAAAGACATTATTAGCTCAGCTTGTTAGCATTTATGTATATTTGTGTTCCTTAATTAAATATTGTTTCATCTTAAAGCTAGAACATTCGTTATTGTTTGTATAAAATATATAAATATTGCTGCCCAAATATATAAGTATGCAAATATAATAGGTATTACGTTTTGTGGGGCATAAGTTTTCGGAACTAAATTGTTGGGAATAATCAAGAAATCGTGTAAAACAGACAATATATAAAAAATAAAACTATATTATTATTACTTTATGCGATATATCTGCCTTCCGCAGGCTGTTGCCATAAAATCCTCACAGTTTATCTGATGCCAGTATATAACATAAAATCTTTTTTTCATTTTGCGAAGAAAGTATTAATTAATACAATTGCAAGCCAACTATGACTGCTGCAAGGGGGCAAAGGGGGCAAGGGGGGCAAAGGGGGCACAGGGCCAAAGGGTGGTTGCAGAGGCAAATATTTGAAATTGTTTGTTGCGGTCATAAAAGCCAAATGCTGGGCAGAAAATAAATCGCTTTCGCGTATCCTGGCAATGCGGTTATTTATTGTTATTGTTATTGTAATTGTTATTGTTGCAGGTTGCAAGTAGCTGGCTGCTGCTTGAACGAACCTTCTTGTTGCAAGTGCAATTGCAATTTCTTTAGCGCCTCGTTGCGCCAAGGTCCCAACACGGCACTCGAGCCGTGAAAGCGTAAAGCAATTGAGGGCCTTCCGCATCCCGGAGACGCCCCTCGCCATGTCGCCAATTGCCATTGCAATGGGCCAACAAGCCTGTCCTGGGACAGGCTGTTGACTGGCTGCTCGTAGGCCTTTGCCGGTCGAGCCGAGCACCAGGTTAGCCAAGTGAGCGTAATAAACGTGAAGATTTAGACCACAAACTGTGGACAGAGCAGTTGTAAAAATGTTTCTGCTGGTGCTGCTGTTTAGGCCTTTGTTCTTTAACTATGCTGTGACGATTATCACTTCAGACAACAATAACTATTATTGCAATGCATTGCCAGATCATATAGCACCTAGTCGAGGATTACATCCAGTGAGAACCGCAAGTTTTCATTAGATGAACAGAATAAAGCAGTCTCAGACATATGCTCTGATAAGAAATTGAATACAATGCAATTGGCCACGAGATTTGAGATTTTCATGAATTAAAGTACAACAAAATTGTCATTATATTTTATGTAACATGTCATTTTTATAAAGGAAACTCTGTTTTTGTCTTAGCTGCTTATGCCTTCCATATTCTTTCTCTGTCTTAATATAACTCGCTCTCTCCTTGGCTTAGCACAAGTTCCCATCCTTATGTTGAGATTAATAATACTAGATAATAAAGGATAAACATATGTCAGTCATATAAACAAACCAACCCGCCAGAAAGCTACATTTCTGTCAGCCTCTTATCTGGAATCTGAAAAATGTCTAAGCTAGTTTGCAATTCAAGTTTTGGTTCGCATATTTAAAATCGCAGTATTTTTCCAACTGTACCAATTGAATTTACACTACCAAAATATGAGCTAAGCTCTGAGACATTTGAATAACTAAAATATATATTGAAAATGAAATACAATGGGGAGGTAAAATTTTGTTTTCGGCTCCTTCTCTCTCTGTCTCGCTGTCTTGTTGCCTCCCTTGCTCTCTTTCTCTCTCACTGTCTTAGATAAATATTCATGACCTTCCGGTCGCATATTTTCCTTGTTTTTTACCTGTACCCTGCACTGTGACATACACTCTTGCTCATGCATAAGCACAAAAAACAACCAATAAGGAGAACTTGAATCTATGAAAATCGCATAGAAAGGTGGCATTGCAAACTTTAAAGAGACCGGAGTAGACATTCGTTTTCGGATACCTTACTTTTGCCTGGTCCATTAATTTTGTACATCACATTTTACAGGAAAATATCAATTAGTTGCCAGCTATTTTTAAACGCCAAATCTTACACTCACAAATTTTATTTAACGATTGCAATTACGATAACAATTTCTCATTTAAGACAATTTTGCGTTAAGGGCTTCACTGACTGATTTAATTTGTATTATCAGGGCTTTCTTTTATTGTCGTTTCGCTATGGAATCTACACGTTTTCGTTTTATGGTAAATGAATCGCCCAGCCCTGGGCTGGCATGCCACACGCTTGTGTCAGTCCGTGTGGCATCAACAGCTGCCACATTGCCTTGGGGCCGTGACAGGCCCCCAAAGGTCCGACATTTGAAATTGATACGCAATTGGAGCTCAGCCCCCTACGGCCACCCCCATCTCCACCCGGACACACATACAACCAGCCCGCGTAACTCACCTTGACGATTTGGGCGCGTTTTTCGTAATCAATCAAGCTCACCGCCTCGCCGCCGGGCGTGACCGTTGCACCGCCCAAGGGCAATGCCAGCGTTGGCGACTTCATGGGCTCGTCGAGAAATTGAGACTTTTGGCCATCTCGCCAGATGACCGCCGACAGTTTGGGCTCCGGCACAACGGAGGACATCTCATGCCGTATTTGCTCCAAGCTGCGACTATCGCCCGCCTCGTTAGCTTCGTTGTTGGTGGGCGTGGCATCTGGTAGCTTGGCAAGCAAGTTCTTTGGATGATTGTTAACGTAGTTGAGCTCCTTGATCTGATTATCATTCGCACTGACGCTGTCGCTGGCCACCTTCTCGTTCAGCCGTATTATGTTCGACAAATTGATGTTGTTGATCAGGGTGACGCCCGTGATGGCCACCAGTATGATGACGAACACGATGCCGCCGATCAGCAACAGTGGCGTCGTTTTCGACGTCTTTGGGCACATCTCGCACAGCTGTTGCGATTTTTATAATTTACGTATTTACAATTTTCACAGCTTTCCCTTTTTATCGAATTGTCTTTGGCGCTGCGGCCATCACATGGTCGCGACAGGGGACTTCTATTGATTTATTTTAATTATTTCTTAATTGAACATAAAACATTGCGGCACGAGACAGGCACGCACACACAGACACACACACACACACACACACACACACACACACACACACACACACAGTTAAACCCATACAATCGCGCACATATACAGTCTTGAGTGTAGGCAACAGTTCAATGCGATGGAGTTAAATAGATTTCATGTAGTTGAGGGGACAGCAGTTAGAATATTCCGCAGCTCAGGTTTTCAAAATGTTAGGATTATTGATAGGTTTTGTATTATTAGATACAAATATTCACTGTGGACTATTCCACCCATATTACGCCTGTGAAGGTCGATTTTGCCAAATCAATGAAACAAGAGCCAATGTTTCTTTCCCACTTGCCCATCTTTTCCATCATGGAATCCGCGAAAAAGTCTCGGTTGACATTGACATAACAGCTTTTCGCGATTGTAATTCTTATTTTCCTTTTCTTTGTTTGAAATGAGTTTTAAGCTGAATATTGAGCTTTCCCCATGCAATCTTGGAGCACCCTCTCAGGGGTTGTCTATACCGAAATTAAGTCAATTCTACTGTCAATCAGTCGATAAGAAATGAATATATATGTATGTACACACATATATATGGATATATGAATATTTCAGACATTTTTTTTATTGACTGTGCTTTCTGAATACCGAGCCTGTGACTCAATTTAGATTGTGCGCTTGGCGTTTACTGCAATTAAAATGCTTTACAACTTAAAAATAGTAATGTGCACATTTCTAAGAATTGTTTATAGCTGCAATGTCTTGATGAAAGTCACAA
This sequence comes from Drosophila novamexicana, assembly GCF_003285875.2. Classification (NCBI taxonomy): domain Eukaryota; kingdom Metazoa; phylum Arthropoda; class Insecta; order Diptera; family Drosophilidae; genus Drosophila; species Drosophila novamexicana. The sequence goes on along the minus strand of NW_020824828.1, from coordinate 3,082,674 downwards.
AATGGAATGCAGTCTTCCTGATTAATAGTTTTGTTATTCTTATGAATGCTTCATGCCTCGCTTGCTTTTCTTTTAGTCAAAGTCAAAGTTAGGTAAATTTCGTTGCTCGCTGGCGGAATATTTAAGATGATTTGCAAAAGTTGAAGTTAAGTTGAAAACTTCTCAGCCAAAAGTTGGCCATAATACCAAACTACTTTAAGCAATGTAAGTAGAATAAAATATTGTTGTAATATAAGCTTCTTATCAAATATTTAACAGGGGCAGCGATGATTAACAATAAGACGAACACGAACATGAACATTAAAACATCAAAGTTGACAATATGTTAAAGTGGTTTTTAACTTTCCAAGGAATGGGCGAACGTAGAAAACTGGATTTTAAATTGAAGTGTATCTGGTTTTCAATAGTTTATATATATATATACATATATATATAGAATTTTGTTTGTTTTTTATTTATCGCTTTATAATTGTTACGTGACAGTTGACTATTGTCTGGCCCTACAGAATGCCATTGGCGCTTGAAGGACGCTGACGCGTCGTGACTGTCTGACGGTCATAATGGACAGTTAAACACCCACTCTAGGCAGCAGAAAGGATAGTTGTCCTCCCCCTCTTTCATCTGAAAGAGCGAGAAAGAGGGAGGGAGAGAGAGAGAGAGAGAGAGAGAGTTGCGCTTGTTTTCAATTGATGACATTTTTGTGCCCATTTTTGAATTGATGAACTTTAGCGATTGTTTCCGTTTCTATAGATGTTAGAACAAATTCTTGAAGCACACTCAGACTCGAAGACAAACACACACACACACACACACACACACATACAAGCACATCATTAAGTATAAGTGTGGATGCGTTTGTTTGAGTGCAGTTTCCACAAATGCACTTTTATTCAAATAATCAATAGCTTGGCTGACTCTATGTGCTCGGCTTCATAATAAAAGCACATATTATGCCATATTACATTGTAGTACATATTATTATTCATGCCCCATTCCCACTCTATGCAATTGGCAAAAATGTCGCCAAAGATATTGCGTATACGCATCATTTATGCAGCAGAGCTGCAATTTGCTGCCAATTGGGGATTGAGGCGCCACATGAACTTCTGGCTCTATAGTTTACTGACTGAGCTTTGAACGGGCTAACAGTTTTAGGGCCGGCTGTCATTATGGATAACTCAGGAAGAGCGAGGTGTGAGTCATCATCAAATCAAGTAGTATTTGACTTTGACTAAAAGCAACATCTGTCAAAAGTAAAAGCCGCAGCTCTGAGCACAATTGTATTTCATTTATGTGGCAAACAGCCGGCAATCGGCAATCGCCGCGCCAATCGTTTGCCTTAATTCAATTCACATCAATTCATATCAAAATGTGGCACGCAATTCGTAGACACGGCCATGGGAGGAGGGAGGGAGAGAGGAACGGGTGTGTTTGCCTGCTTGAGATATTGTCAGCTCGCGCAAACAGCTGAATTTCAAAGTAAATGTATGTGCATGTGAGATTTGTGCTGCTGTTGATGAGTATTTTCTTGTCTTTGCTTATTTTTTTTTGCGCTCAACTCTCGAGAGATGCGTTTAAATATAAACACTGGGCGAGATGCTGGCTAAATGCTCAAGGACATGGCTATGCGGCAATTAAAAGAAAACAAGCAAACGTGCTCCAGTCGGGTGTGTCCGACTAGCAGATACCCTGTACAAGGGTCAATCAAAAATGATAGAAATACGAAAATATACTATGTATATACGCTAATTCGGCGTCGATATGCTCAAAACTCATGCGGCTGTTATCGATATTTATCGATTTCGAGCAGTCGAAACTCTTTGAGCTCTACAGGGTCACACGCAAAGACTGTACTGTTAAGACTATATATATATATATATATATATATATATATATATATATATATATATATCTGTTCGGATATGCTTCTGCTTATGAAGTTGTTATCGATATTTATCGATGTGGATAATGACTCGTTCACACGCCAGTGGAAAAGACAGACAGACTCGACTGGCCAAGAATATATACATATAGCTTATGGTATTTACCCGTTACATTCGTTTGCACACAATGATTATACCCCTTTCTCAATGGGTTCTAGGTATAAAAATATAAAATAACGAAACGCAAATAAAATATAAACAGACAAACTCACACAAACGCGCGCGCACACACACACACACACTCACCCACGCATACACACAACTTGCCCAGGAGGCTGTGCGGCAACGGCCAATGCTTTGGGAATGGAGAAGAAACGTGTCAAGCGGCCCATGTGCTTAAAGCCAACACTAGAAGTTCCCACCCCCACTTTACACCCCCTACTACGCAGCACGTTTGCTAGCGCACCTTTGGGGCTGCTCATGCAAAATATGAGTTTACTTTTGTTGTTGTTGTTGCTGCTGCTCTTGTTGTTGATTAGTTTGTGTTGTGCATAGAAAAAAAGATGTGTATGGAATTTTATGCCACCTGGTTGAACTGTTGCGCGTACACCCACCCACACACAGACACACATATGCACACACATACTTAGGCAAACTTCAAAACTTGGTATAAATAAAATTGTATACGTGTGTTTGTTGTTTTGTGTTGCTGTCCTCTACAGCTGTTTTAGACAATATCAATTATTTAACAAAATACGGCGTGATGCGCGTGTTTACTTTTATTTTATGTGCGTATTTCTTTATTATTGTTTCACATTGCGAATGCTTCGTTTTGTTATTGTTTTTGTATTTGTTTTTGTATTTGTTGTTGTTGTTGTTGTTGTTGCGAGCAACGCGTGGCCATAGCTGAGCAGACAACAGGCGAGTGCGGTAAGTGGAGCCAACTGTCCAACTGTGGCAGAACAACGGCAATGGGATTTGCCAATGAGAGGGCAGCGAAAAGCATAGATTGAAACGAACGGAAACGAAACGGGATGAAACCCCAACAGTTGAGCGTGCAAGCACAAAAAGCGTGAGCGCGGAACGTAATGACATTGCAAGAAACACCAAAACAGAGCAGCAACAAACTGAAAAACGAAACGCTTGCCACTGCAAAAGCTCTCTTGAGTGGGGTTGGCGGGCAGGGTTTGGGTTTGGTCGGGTCGGAATGGCTGTGCATCGGGAGTAAGCAAAACTTGCACTCGCGTTAGCCTTGACAAAAATTCAAACATGCGCGAAACAATAACAGGATCAGCAATCCATTGAGCGATCCATTGAGCGAGCGAGAGTGCGTCGACTTAACCGTAAACGAAATGAGGAACAAATGAGTTTCAATTATTTACATGAGTAAGCGAATCCAAATGCAAACAACAACAACAACAACAACAACAACAACGGCAAGAACAACGGCAAACAGTTTATTCATGAATGCAAGTCAAGGAGCAATGCAAAAACAAAAAAAAAAAAACAATTGCATTGAGTGTGCGCGTGTGTGTGTGCGTTTTTTTTTTTTATTTTTTTGCTGCTCCATTTACATTTTAATTATGCCTAATTAATGGCGAGCAGCAAAGGGCCACTTAAAAGGCAACGGTAAATGTGGATCAAGTATACGCAGTGTGTGTGCTCGTGTGTGTGTGTGTGTTGAATGAATGAATAAAGAGAGCCCGCTAAGCCTTTGCCACCTGCATCAAGTTTAACTTTTAATCGGGCCAAGCATATCCTGTAATTAAATACTTTGAATTGCAAACAATTAAAATAATTGAGTAATCGCACAGATTAAATGAACAACAAATTTAATTAGCCAGCTTTTCACAAGTACACAACTTTAGGCACAATCAATTTCTATTTGATTGTGGCATAACAAACGTATCTTTTTAGTAAATTGTTTACTTGGAATTTAGTAAGCAGTGAATTTAATCAGTTGTTCTAATTGCACATATTAATTACATTAGCTTATCTTGTGTGTAGCATTGTTTGGCATGAATTGTTATTAAAACACTTGCTAAATCAATCAAGTATTTTTCATATAATAAATCCAACTGCAAGCAATACTTGGACAAAATTAATGAAATAACTAATGAAAACATTTGAATTAGCCCTATAAGCATTTCGCTGTAATCACACTTGAGTTTCAATGGCTCCAGAGCATTTCAATGCTGCAGAATTGCAAATAACTGAAAATGGTCGCGTGTCGTTTTGTGAGAAAAAATCAAATTATAACACATGACAAACTAGCTTCTAATACGCCATTTACACTGAAGTCGCAACGTCGTCACAAGCAAAAATGTCTTGCATTAGCCTCTATTTGCCTCGCAGCCCATGCAAAAATATGACAGTTGCGTTTCGAATTGGCGAAAGTTCTGGCAATAAAAAGTTTCCAGGGCCGACCGATACATTATTTTGCAAAAACCTGGTAACTTTGTGGTGTTTTTTCTATTGGATGTCATTACTAATTAAAGCAAAACCAAGGGATTTGTACAAGTAAACGCCAAGTGTGCTTTAATAAGAGGCCTCATTCGGATTACTTCTGAGTTTTCTTCATTTAAGAGACTTTACAAAATTTGGAAGTCACCTCCTTTTGAATTGCCGCTTGTGCAGTCAGTGTAAGTAGCCTATAAAAGTGGGCAGCGTATACGTAATTTTTGTGCACATTTTATGCAGTACATTTAATACCCTCTTTGATAAGCGCTAAGCCTTTCGATGTATATCGATACTCTTGTCCTCTCAAGGGTAGCACAAGATACGAATATCCATAGTAGAAGACTACGCATCGATATCAAGATATTTCCATTTATTTGGATTATCCTGCTCAGACGTGTTAAATGTTGTTAAGCACGAGCTGTGCCACGAAGAAATACAAATATCTTTTAGCCCAAATATAAATGCAATTGTTTTTCAACTAACAACTGTCTTTACACATTTTGAAGCAAGAGCATATTTGAGATGATGCGTTCGCTCTCTTTCTAACGCACGGTTCATCTTTCACCTTGTGTTCTTTCTCTTCGCTAGCAAAATTACTCCATTTGCATTCCGTCAGGCCCTGACTTCTAGCTAAAGCCTTTCGCAACAAGAAAAAAAAACCTTCAGGCATCATTTTCATATTCATTTTTTTTTTTTTTTGTTTTCTACAAAAAAGAAGACGCTTGCGTAAAGGATGCTAACTGTTGTTATTGCGGGCGCTTCGCTGCCAAAAATAAGACTGGGCCGTTAAGTAAGTACGAAGGATTCTTGCACTTGTCACTTGCTTTGCGCTTCGGTGCCTTTCAGCTGACAGCTGACGAGGACATGACAACGGCAAACATGGCACAAAGTAAGACAATAAACAACCATAACAATGCCAACAACAGCAAAAACAACACCATCAACAACAACAACAACAATGAGGAACACAAAAACAACTGTAGCTGCTTTCCCGGATAATATGCGAATCGTTATTGTATAGCAGGGAGGGTATCAAAAGGCTGTGTATGTCTGTACGCACATGACGTCGAAATCCGTTGATTATCCGGACGATACGGATAAGCGGATACGGACACATAAATCTCGATTGAAAAAATGTCATAGTTAAGCATTGAAAAATGTATAAAAACTTTGTATTTCTTTTTAAAAAAGGATTCATTTGCAAGAAATGGATTAAGATATAGGTCAGTGCTTGATTTTATACCTCTGTTAAACATTATTATGCGTAATTATTATCCGTAGGATAAAGAGCAAGCTACTGGATATGAAGGTTGGTTTAAATAAACCACTTCGAATCCCGGTATATCGAAAAGTTTCCGGTTAATAGAGTTCCGGAAATTTAACTGTATTGCAAATGGTTATCTTTCAAGTGATAACATTTTCACTGCCACATAAAAGCTTGCCGATTTCCGGGTTGGAAGCAGATGCTGTTATTAAATTTGACACATTGCCTTTTGCAAATTTGAGTTCACTTTCAATAATCATATCACTTGCTATAGATAGGTTTGAAGACGTGTCCACAATGTCTTCAATGCTATGTCAGAGGCATATGTGACGCGTTCAGCGACATGTCATCGGTCGTGTCGTTGAAGAATACTTAAAGACAACGTGCCTGGCATATTATGAAAAGGAATATGGAATGAATTTCAAATGATCTCACCTCAAAAAACAAACATTAGAAGATCAATACAAAACATCTTTGCAACAAGTTATGTCGCACTACATTGTAACAGGGTATAAACTAGGCGACTACTCTCGAGCGGTGTCTTCTAAATTTGTTGTAGTTGCTTTTTTTCTCGATGGCTTCCACTCTTGAGTTGTTGTCTCAGTTTTTTAATAAAAAAGGTAACGATGACAAAAGCAACTACAACAACAACAACAACAACAACAACAACAACAACAAGCACAACAACAAGTGTTTTTATATGGCGAGAAGAAAAGAAGAGAACAAAACAAAACTGAACGGAGGCTGCAATGTTAGATATTCGAGGGCGTAACGCGACTAACGACAATAAAATGCGTACAGAAAGGAGAGGGGCGGAGGGAAGCAGGGGGGCGGGGCGTGGTCTCTAGCAGCCACCACGAAAGGGCCCGTTCGTATCCTTTTGCCTTTGTGAGCCGTTGCCGCAAACAATGGCGCCAGAATAAAAACAGTTAATTAGCTGGCGACGGCAGCGATTATGAAAAGGAAATGGCAATTTGTTGCTTTTGACGCTCGCCGCGGACCAGCGAAAGAGGGGGGGGGGGGGGGGGGGGGTGGGGGAGGGGCACAATCCAATGCACTTCGCCGTCCACTCTAAAGGCAAAGGAGGAGGCTTTTACTATGACCTTAAAGCAACGCATCTTAACGAAGCATTTCCAATCTTCATCAAATTTGATGAACATTCAAGAACAAGAGTGCATCAGTCGGCAGTGCCTTACATGAAGATACCCTATACCTATACAATTAAATTTGCTTATTATTTTTGGGTATTGCATTCTTGAATAACAACAATGTTTAAAGTCGCATCTTTCAGCAGGTGAACCAAGCCTGAAAGAAATTTAATAAAAGATCTCTACCTGTGCTAGAAAGGGATGGGGGTATTCACAATTGGAGCCTGGATCGATGTATACCCTCTACATACAGAATTTGGAATCTCTAGCTGTAATAGTCTTTCAGTTATGCCTGAACAAGCGTGTTGTGTATGGAATGTGATCAATATATAATAAAATTGGTCTAGGTATGTTTCACCAGGACATATATCTAATTTGAAATCTGTAAATTCTAAAAATTTCAAATATTTGCTCGTTTTTATAAGCGGAAATGTCTAGATTGACGCATCTTGTCGTCCTTATCAAGACTATGCTCCTTCTGCCTTCTGCATTTTCCCCTTATATCAGTATATTTTTGCCAATGAATGCAGGGCATAAAAATACATTTTAAATAATAACATTGCATGAGGTATTAAAACTTTTCCATCAACTCTAAGAAATAATGGGAAGAGACTTGAACTTTGCAGCTCGATGGCTTGCCAGGACTTCAATTATCTGTTAACAGAAAACACGAACAAACTTTAAAAAAAAGCTTTTAAAAATGCATTTTAACGTGAAATTAAAAAGGCTCTTATTGAGCTCAAAGTATGTTAAAATTCCTATTTCGAGACATTTTAAATAGTCTGCGAATAAATATGTTTCAGATATTCATGAATATTTATATGTATATCGCACATTTAGAAAGTAAAGTTTAGCAAAAGAAAGGATTTTGAAGAAACAAAAAAAAATTAAGAGCTATGTTCAACCGATAGAGCATACTTTATCCCCATTACAGTACACAAACAGTTCTATCAATATCTGTAGCAAAAAGTTATATAGCATATATATATTTAAAAGAGGCTTCATAGATAATATGACTAAATATTCTTAAGGTTTACGGGCATATTCAGTCCAGTTAATTCCATGCGAATCAGTTATCATGCAGTTAAGGGCGTGATATTGCCCGCAGTCCTCGGAATAAGCCACATTTCAGTTATTTGCGGTGTAGGTAAATTGCAATTAAGTGCTCAGAAAGAGGGCGTGGCTATGCTGGCGGCTAAGCCACTAATCTGCAGTACAATTAACTATAGAGGTCACTGGGGAAATACTGTGACACGTCCAGGCTCGTAGTCACGCCCATCTATGTCAAAGTTCGCCAATAGGCAAATGAAATAATATGAACTCGTGTCTGGCCCCAAAGCTCAACGTGGCGTATACGCAATATTGCAAAGACAAACCCGGCGTATTATGAAGGCGGCACGTGGCGGCAACTTAAAGGGATATCTTCGGTTCGCCAATAAATTTCGACATTTTATGAAGTCGCATTTCTAGCCAGGAGGAACAACAACAACAGCAACAACAATGCCACATGCATGTGTTGAAAGTATTTATGAATTTTTAAAATGTTTACATTATGCTCTTCATTGATAACGTGCAACACAGCACAGTGGCTGCAAAATGTTGCTGGAGCCTGGAGCGAGAAGAGAAATTCTGCAGCAAACTAAATTGTATATACAAGGGGCAATGTTTGCAGTTCAGTGTGAACTCATATTATTGTCGGTTAATAATTGAATTATCCCTGTTTTTAAACTTAATATTATTATGGTTATGTGCATTGCTTTTGTTACTTTGTTTAATTAAAATTTTATTTGAATTATTTCCCTCGCAGGCATATTTATTACAGAGTTGGGCTGCATAAAGTTGAATTTCATTTGTAACAACGAGTTTTAGGAGATGAGCTCTCTATCGAATAGGCAATGAAGAAAGGAGGAGGGGGATCCCAGTTCGAATCTCACGATACCTGGCAGCAGGTAATATATACTTTACTGTCATTTTACATATAAAGTTGGCAGAGTAATATTAACAATAATAACAAAAAATAATAATAATAACAAGAGCAACAAAGAATAATAATAATACTATGGTTTTGGCGACCTTTGCACTGTTAAAGTATTTCATCTTTTCAATCGCGCAACTTCAATTGTCTGCTTTACAATTGAAATCCCGCATGACCACTGTACAGGCCAATACTTCAGGTTTGCGCCCTTCCCTACTCGTCCTTCCCTACTTCCCCCCCCACCTTTCCGACGCCTTTGCTCCATCATTTACAACAGCATGCCTGTGTGCTGCTGCATATTACACACACATTAAATTTATGGTCCGGGCAGAAAAAAAAAAAAAAACTCTTTACAACAAAAAGCACTAAACATTATGCCCACTCCAGGCGCCATTTGGCCAGGCCCCACAGCCACGCCCAACGGGCACATTGCTGATGTCTGGGTATGTGTGTGTGTGTGTGTTGGCATGTGAAATATGGCAAATGCAGTTGCTCGCTAACTGCTGCTTGGCCAAGGAAGGCCAAGGGAAGCAAGCACCAAGTCGAAAACAAAAGGACACAATCTGATTTTATAAAATTTACTGAAGCTGAGTGCATTGCAAACTGAGAACAGTTGTGTAAACTTTTTAGCAATCGCTTTATATATTGTGCACATATTAAGGGCACTTAATGCATGTGAAGGATGCAGCAGGCCGCACTGGCCGCACGATGTGACATATGTGCGGCATCTCAGCATCGGCAGTGGCCAATTGACAAAATCGGGCCATAAACAAAATCGGTTAATATGCAATAAGCTCATTAAAAACGAGCTATTGTAATGGCATGCCAACACATGGAGCCCAAAATCATGAGTATTCTCGAGTGGGCGTGGAGGCGTGGCACCATCCACTTTATTTGCCTCATTAAACGCGCAGTCCTCGAAAAACTTGGCTAGCGAGGAAAACTCTCGAATGAAATTGTGCTCATGATTGCGATTACGGTTATGACTGCCAAGAATTATTGCCGGGGCCTGGTTGCTGCCCAGATGCCAGCGCCAGGGCCAGGCTATATTGGGGGCGAGCGAAGGGAATTTGACAGGGGTTGGGGGGACGGTTGCTATGCCGTTGTATTGGTTAAAGTTTTTCACAAGGTTCGTTAGACGCAACCAGGGCATCCAAATCTAATTACCAAGCTCTAGGCCAAAAGCTGAACCAAGGAAGTCTGTTGCCACACACACACACACACACACACACACACACACACACACAAACACACACTGCCACACAGCACTGGCCATGCAATTAGAGCAGCCATACGAGAAATCATAGCGTTTACTCTTTGGCCAAGGTCTACCGCCCCTTATCATACCCCTTTCCCCAGCAAACATCGCACAGATAGGTGTTGAGCGTTTCAGCCAGCAAACTGCTAATTGTCACGCTTATTGATGCAATCCGCTGTAGAAACTAGAAGATTCTGATTTCTCGCATTCGCTAATTGAAATTGCAAACGAAGTATTCTAAACTAAGTGCTAGCCACTATTTATAAATTTATATATGTGTATGCACACGCACATATTCAAGAGAGCTTTTAGTGCTCTATTCACAGGGCCACATTATCAAATTCAATTTAGAAATTCTCAGAAAAGCGTTGCTGTTAAAAAAAATAAACTCATTTCTATGAATTCTGTGGCAAACTTTAGAGCAGAGAGGAATTTATTTTTGCTGCCCTTTAAGATTTAAAGGAATTACCCCAAAAGCATAATTCATATTTTTTTTATGTAATTGCTTTTGCTTTTAATATAAACATAATAAATGAAATTTCTCCGTACATGAGAATACAAAACGGCTATATTTGCCCTCTTCTTTGAATTTTTGTGCATCGATAAATACCGATTTTGCAAGCAGTTGTTTTAAGCAAAACTCGGAGACTTTTCGAGCTAGAAACACCAAAATTGGTAGGTAGAGGAAAAATATTGCTCTTTTTCTATATATACAGAAGTGTTCAGTAATTATACAGACATACATATGGCAAGGGCTGCTTTATCGACTTTGAAGATCTTACTTATATTAAGGAACTCTTTGAGTAAAATCCAGCAGCAAAGTCAAATTCAATTTAACTCCAACAATTGCATTTATCCAGACATTTTTGGTAGCTGTATATTTGTGATGGACATGAAAATGTAGCCCGCATTTTGGATATGAAAATATTTACGGTCAGCAACATTTTCAGTGCAACGGGCAATTGTAAATTAAAAAACTTTAAATTGTTATTAAACAAAAACAAAAGGCATATTCACGAACCGAACCCAGAACTGGAACATTGATTGGAACCAATGCAGCAATAATTGATAATGACATTTGATTAAAGCAATGTTGTTGAGAATTAAATTAATCATTATAATTTATGCAAGTCGATAAGTTTCCAGATATTGCAACACGCAATTGCCATTAGCATTAACTTAATAACACTCAGCGCTATTCAATTGGGGCTGAGGCTAACCTGAATGGCAGTGTTTGAGTTGTTCTATCGCCTATCGTCTATCGATTGGATTGCCAGCGTGTGTGTGTCTGTGTGTGTGTGCGTGTGTGTGTGTGTGTGTGCGACATTATTGTCGGGCCTGGCGGGGCTGGCCATAATTCGTGCCCGTTTGGGCATTGGCGTGCAGCTTCCCAACTCCACCAGCAAAACTCGCCGCCCGCATTGCTATGTGAGATATATGTAGCGGGGCCCGCATTATCATTTGAATCATCATTATCATTGGCATTATTATCATCTGTATATTTATTGTTGCAGCGCTTGTTGTTGTGGCGTGGCTGGCGTGCGTGTAAAGCCAATTTTTCATCTTGTGCCCGTCGAGCCATAAACTTTTGCGTATTATTTTTTATGCGCTGTCATAAATAAAAATATGTTTTAAGTCTGGTCTAGTGCGGAGGGGTGTTGCAGCGCGGGGACAGCCCATTAAAGCGTGCTAATATGCGATTTAAAATGAATTGACAAAAGAAAATAGATTTCACGCCCAGCGATTTTGCGCTGTTTCAGGCTTTAATATGTTTACAGCATACGCTGCGTATACGTAATTTCCACTCTGGCATTTGTATCGCAACACCCATCCACCCACCTGCACACACACCCATATGCCGCGTAATGCCTTTTATACTGGCATCAAACTCAAAGTCAAACTTAATTTATGAGTCTCAGCAAAAGAGCTCTGGAGCGGGCCACGAACAGCAACAAAAGACTGTGTGTGTGTCTTGCGAAAGGAGAGGGGGGTGGGGGAGGGGGGGGGGCTGCTAAATTCAATAAACTTATGAAGTTACCGCACATCAAATGCGCTCATTTCACTGCCAACCAGCCAGTGCCAGTGGCAGTGGCAGTGGCAGCGCCTTGTCCGATGAGAGTCCTTGCCGCGCACAGGACGTGCACATGCCAGGCACTCGCAATATTGGCAACCTGTTGCCGGTTCCTGCTGGAACCTGCTCCTGTTTCATGTTGTTTAAGAAACTGCTGTCAACTTATTGTTAAAATTAAATTAGGCTTTGCACTCATTCACCTCGAAATTGCACGTCGTAAAGTAAAATGAATATCGCAAAACTGAAAAACAAAGGAGAAACTGGTGCTGGTCGGCAGTGATCGGCCAGAAGATGCCCTCTACTGCGCACTTTATGCAATGGCTGTGCTTCTTTGTGCCTTTGCCTAAGAGACTATGTATAAGAAATATATTCCTGCTAAAGACGATACACACATGTGTGTAGATGCAAAAGCGCAAGGCCTAGCCCTATTCTTATTGCTTTTTGTTTGGGAAGGTATCAAAAAAGGATTCTAGAGCTGTGTATATTTTGCGAGTTATGATCAAGTACCCGGTCTCAAAATCAATATTTAAAGGCGATAGCGAAATAGAAGAATAGATACGTTTTGTCTATGGCATACATTTAAAATTTCTCTGGTCTCTAGCTTTCATAGCAGAACAACGAAGGGATATGGCTAGATCGACTCAGCTTGTCGACCAGATCAAGAACTCATACTTTAAAAGACCGTAGATTCTTCCTTCTGTCCGTTACATAAGTTAGCACAAAACCAGTGTACCCTGTGCCAGCCATTTTCAATGGATATAGGGAACAAAAACCAGCGTAATTGCATACTATATACTAACTGGTAAATATCAATACATCTAGCACATTTTTGACATTTTTATGGTTTCTGAACAAATACAAATATAAATAATAATAACAAAAAACGAGCATGCGAGAGATTGTTTTATGTGAGTAAATAAATGGCCTGCAGCATGTAAATAATTAATATTTAACGGATATTTTAAGAACAAGTTATTGTAATACTGCAAATAATTGATTGTTAGCATATTACATATATATTTATATATATATTTAGCTATACATGTAAAATAATTACTAATGAAACTTTGTAAAGCTTGCAATGTTTAAGTTAAAAGACATTTAAGTTCCTCTTGTAACAATGTGAAAATAATTTTCTATAAATTATGAGCTGAACTGTTTGATTATAATAGAATTTGGAAAATATACGAGAGCAAGCCAGTTTTACGAGCCGCATCCAAGAGCGGGGACTGGTTCGAGCCAATAAATTCAAATAAGAGAAAATAAATAATAGTTTTAGCTGGACCTCTATTTATGTCATCTGCATTTCTGTACAGCATGCATTGCACATAAAAACTGATTTATTGTAACATTTCCAGCACTTTCTTTCTGCTATTTTGCATGTGGCAAGCGCTTTGCCATGTGGCTAAAACAAGTTGGGAAATGTTTTAGCCTGGCAACAAATAAAATATCTGTCGAAAATGGCAGACATTGTCATTTATGACTGCGTTGAAGATTTCTGCATTTCAACTTTCGATTCAGATAGATTTCCGGCGAATGTTAAGCTAAAACTTTACGAAGTTCGTTTAAAATAAATGTACAATTAATAAATATAAAAAAAATAATTAAACTTTACACAACGCACAATTGTGCACTTGAATTTATATTTCATGTTTAAATGCAGTTACTTTTGGGGACTGCATATGTATAAAAATGGGGTTATACCTTCAAGCCATTAAAAGGGGTATAATGTATTTGGTTTTTGATTAAAGTTGCATTTCGTTTTAAATTGTTTAAAGTGCAACAAAATAGCTGTTCATGATGACGTTTAATTGGAATTTACTCAGTATTAATTCCTCATTTCTAAGAAGATTCCTTCTATTGTTGAGGTGTCTGGAAAATGAAATAGATCTGAAACCGTATTGGCTTGACAAGATCGAGAACCTGTCATGTACAGGTTGGCATCCATGCAAATTGAATGCTTGCTCGCCTGAAAAGCTATGAATCTGATTTATTGCGCTGCAGCTATCCATGTGCGGCACATGCATTCGCATATGAAATTTCTAATTGCAGCGTATGCCCCAATTTGTTGTCCAGCTGGCCAAAGGGAGACAGACAACAGACGACAGTCGACAGACAGGAGTCGACAGACATTAATGAATAATATCGCATGTTATTTCGCTCATTAAAGCACAGAATCGAGCTGTGTCCAGGGCCAGAGCGGGCCATGTCGAGCCGCATCAATGCAACCATCCGGCAGCCAAGCGAGCCGATGCCAGCCATATTCAAAATGTTCATATCCGCCTGGACCAGGCAGCGGCATTATGAATATGTTTCCTCCATATGGCAGGTGCAGACAATACTAACACGGGGCACACAGGGCAGTCGAGCTGCTGCTGCTGCTGCTGCTGTTGCGGCGACAGGACATGTAATTCAATTTATTTCATTGCCGTTGCTTAATGCTGTTGTTGGCCAGCCAGCAATTACATTTAGCATTACATGCGAACCGCTGACCAAGTTGGCCCAAATGCCAGTTACCCAACAACAAAACGTCAGAGATTTCAGGTGCACAAAGGTGCATTATTGCATGTAACTTATGGTCGGGGAAATGAATTGCGATTTGGCACAGCGATTATGTCATTAATTATCTGCGCTATTTCGAGTAATCGGGCAACAATAGTTGCTCTCGCGTTCGCGAATCATTCGAATTCCCAAATGTTCTAATATTACAATGCAAAAATGTTACGAGTTGTAGTCAATGTTAATTTTATATGCAATTCATGCGAGTGTTCGTCAACAAAAATAATGTTAGAAAAGAAAAAGATATGCTTATATCAATGATAACTTAATTTTAACTAAATTATCCACGCGAAAAATTAATCACACCTCTTTAAAACGGAAGATAATACTAAAAAAAATAAACCAAAAATAAAGCGAAAAATTAATAATATTTTCTTGGTCTCAGCCTAACGCTATATCATTATATATCATATTGAAATTTCTTTCTTTTATATTTTAAGGAATGTTAAACTTACAAATGTAAGTTAAATTCATGTAAACTTGCATTATTTTGATTTTCTGATGAATATTCTCGATCCATAAAAAGACAACAAATAACAAATTGAAATCTCTCGACTGTTCGAATACTCTCTTACCATAACCGGCATACCCTTTCTGACATGACTTGATATCGTTATATCTATATGCCAGGCTTGGAGTCTTTAAGTACTCAATATACTGCGCTTGCCATTGAGAGTATACCTTAGGGAACGTTTTAGTTTCCGAGGGATCACTGTACTCCATAAATAGCGCACTTCTAAAGATATATGATAACAAACTCAGTTTGTTGTATATTCAAATATTGCCTTTGTCATCGCAGGTTCCTTCATGCCTAATATAAGTAATGAGCGTGTGTGTGCGTGTGTGTGTGGGCGTGTGTGTATGTTGTTAATAACAACGTCAAGCCCAAATGTTTGTCAGCTAGTTTCTGGCTGTGTGTTGTCCTGTCAATCAAGTGATTGAGCATCTGGCCACCAACCCAAGGCCGGCAACAGTAAACACACAAGCACACCCACACACACTAACATGCCAATGGTTAGCTCTTCTTCTTGCTCCTCTATTGCTATTGCCACTGCGCTTCCTTCCGCTCCTTGATTTGGCGTTTGGGCAGCCGGACGTAAGCAAAAAGATTCCCAGATAGCTCGAATCATCGTCCTTATCCCGGAACGTCCTGGCTGGGCGCTTTCAAC
This sequence comes from Drosophila novamexicana, assembly GCF_003285875.2. NCBI lineage: Eukaryota > Metazoa > Arthropoda > Insecta > Diptera > Drosophilidae > Drosophila > Drosophila novamexicana. The sequence goes on along the minus strand of NW_020824828.1, from coordinate 3,066,887 downwards.
GATACTGTCAGCACAAAATTATCAAAGAGCCAACCTTTTGCGCGTAGCCTGCCGCCTGTCGCCTATTCCCCTCAGCCCCACTGCAATCTCGCAGTCGACGCCCACGCTTATCAGGCCGCAGCTGACCTTCGCAGCCTAAAATTATGCAACATAAACTAGAAATTAAACAGCCGCTGAACGCAAAACAAATATTTGCTTGATAGAGCAATTGGGCAGCAAGGGGTGGAGCTGGGGGCGGCGGGGGTCAAAGGGTATTGTTGATATTTTTCATTGACATGCGGGCGCTGCTGCTGCTGCTGCCAGAGCCCAAAAGTTGCCCTTGTTACTGTTGTTGTTGCTGTAGTTGTTGCTGTTGCTGCAGCGAACAACCACAAAACCAGACATAAACACTTCACTAGGAAAAGTTTTCGGAAGCACAAGACAACAACAACAACAACAACAACGACAGCTAGTTGAATTGTTGTCTGCAATGCGTGGCATTTCTTGACTAAAAACTTCAAAGTTCTCAGTTTCCCAATTGTTGTTGCTGTATCTCAAAGTTTTGCAGCGAGAGAGGGGAGAGAGATTTTTCGGCAAAAGCAGCAGCAGCAGCTGTTCAAGTGGCGCCCGTAAACGAAATTCCAAAGCGATCAAAATGGGCTTATTGAAGTGTGTTTTCTATGCGTGGACACGACTAGCAAATACCCTGTATTCCAATATATATATAAATATATTACCTAATAATTAACAATATTATACACAATTAATTGCTACACATGCACGGGATATGCTTAAAATATAAGCAAAATAGTATGTTAGGGTCGGAACTCGACTAGCAGTTACCCTGTATTTAACAAATCTGATGTTATATTGTTATTCCAATTAACATTCGTAAAAGCCTTTGAATATTTGATGCAACCGTCTTAACGTATTTTTATTGACAGTATTCGACAAGCAAATACCCTGCACTGAGCCCTATAGTATTACATGCTACTCCGTAGAGATTTAAAGGGTAAACATACGTATACATGTGCTTCAAAGCACAGACAATAATATTCACATTGGACGAATATTTCGTATAGCTCTATATGAAAAATCGGCCGAAAGTAAAGTAATTTTGGCACAATCCTTTGAAGCCACATCTCTGCAAGGGTATTTAAACTTCGGCATGCCATCTACTTGTTTTACGTGAGGTTTGGTAAATTAATAGTTTGATCAACTTGTCAGCTTTCGGGGCATTCGATTTGTTAAATCGGACAAAATGGATTGGAATTGCGGCGCTGATGTTGCGGTTAACACTAGACCCGCCGACCGCCCTTGTGTTTTATTTTTTGTTTTTGTCCGTTTCAAAGTCTGTTATCGTGTCTCGGTTTTTAGAAGTCTCATCACATATTTATGAAGGCGACACGCTTTATACGAGAATCCAGAGATTGCCATGAGGTCGGCTTTCAAGCGAGTGGGCGTATCGCACTTTTATAGACTCGCTTCGACGTGTGTAATATTTGCACTGAATGTTGTAAAAATATTGTGCTGGAGCCCGCCAAATCGCAGCAGCTGCTCGCCAGATCCCAGAGCGCGGGGCCTAATTGGACATTTTTAGCTAGTCAATCGTGAGAAGTACTTGTCGAGCGGAGCTCAGCTGGTGCTCAAAATATATATCGGCTTTTGGCAATGACTTTGAAGGCGGCAGTACACTTAGGTTTTTTGTAACTGAATTGAAATCATGGCACGGCGGGATATTCAAAGTTTCAGTACAAGAGCAAACTCAATTGATTAGCTTCGTCGTCAGCTCTTGGGCTTTAAGTGCTTGGCCTTTAAGAAACTGCCGGCCAGGCGGCCAGCCTTTCGGCTTTTATGGCCAATTCATAGGCAGTTCTTGCAGGCAGAAGAGGTGCGCCACGTCGTTTCTATGCCGCAGTCATTGGCAACTCGAGACCATAAAACATTTCTTTTTATCGATGGCAATTTCCCTTGTGCTAAACACGAACGGAACTCAAACTGTCCGATTCTGGCCGGGACCAATAATTTAAGTGCGAGCGCTTTACTTAGCCTCCGTTGATTGGAGCGTATTGGCTCTAGAGCGGAGCGCTTGTCGTGTTTTTAATCGTGACACGAAGCAGGCACGACCAAATCAAGGTCCCAATATTTAGTAAGCGAAATTTTGGGAAGGTACAATTTCAATGTATGCATAGGACAGAAATTAGCTATCGATATTTATCGATGTTGAGATTAACAGATTCAGATTAATTAATACGAAAATACGAAATTAGGTATATCATTTATAATACGAATTATGTACTCCTCACAGAAAACTTAAGAGCTACAGCTAAAAATATATATAAATGGAATCGTTGGGAGTTATCGAAAGTTGCTGATCCCAAAGGGGTTGACCCTTGCTTTCTTTTAGTCTCTGAGAGCCACGAGTTTTTCAATTGGTCAAAATACGAACTAGTTTGATTTGTTGCCGATGCTGATCAAGAATATATGCATAAATATATGCATATTTGAACATGCAAATGCCACATTTTTAAATAGAGCTTGATTGAACGATCTTGAAAGTACAATCGAAGCAATGAATTTTAGAGACAATATAATTTTGTAACATTTCGTACTCTAAAATTATAAAACTTATTCAAATAAATACTGTATAGTTCTTTATTTTTATAAACTAGCGATTCTAGATGCGATTTTATTTAACTAATGGTAAAATAACTTATTTTTATCTTTATAGTTTTGATCACACCACTCTAAAAATAATGCCCTAATTATACATGGATATTTAATTTATTTATATTAAAAATTATAAAAAAAGGTCGTGAGTGTCGTGACGAGTTGATCGAAATTTTTGACCATTTGCTGAAAAAATCCCCCCATCTCTAATGGGGACATCAGGGACGCTTTCGACCAGCAGCTGGCAATTAGAAACAGTCGTAAAGAAAACGACAGCCAAATTTTATTCCATTCTTGTTGCTTTTGTCCTTTCGGCCATCAATTGCAGCGTAATTTGTAAGTAAAAATCATACGAAAAGTTTCGGTTATCTGTTTGAATGATGCATGTTTGTGGCATGGTTGCCTTGAATGATAAATGAGACATGTTCTGGCAGTGAATTGAGAAATTGCCTCAGATTGCACATGAGTTATACCGCGGTCGAATCTAAGCCATTACATGAGCTAGGGGTATGAGGGAAAGTATATCAGAGGGTATAAATACTTCGATATTATGATAAGGATCAAATTGGTCAACTATCCATCTAGGTAAACGCGTCGATCTCGAAAATTACAAAAGCTAGATATTCGATATTATAAATATATATTGCCCTATACGCAGATACGCAGAACGAGCTTATTATGTTTCGATATCTTTTCCCATTTTCATAGTATCGATAAATATCGATTTTACAATATTGTTTTTCAATCATAGCTCTAACATTATAAGAGCTAGATACACCAAACTTGGTATATAGGGTTTCGATTAGTATTCACAGATCGAGAATAGTTTTGGGTTCCACCTCCTATTCCCCACAATGCAGAATAAGCATGTCTTTAAAGGGTACAACATTTTTAAAAATATCAGACAATAAGCAAGACTAAGAGAAGCAGAGCCGCGATGTCAAGTGCGCAGGGTATTTCGTCAAAGGTAAAACTTGTTTTTTTTTTTTGTTTTTTGACCGAGATTCAAACAGCTGCCTGGGGCATACCAAGTTGTTATCCAGGCACAAACTTCAACATTCAACATTCCAACAGCTGAGCGTAACTCCCGGACAAACTGTACTAAATAATTGAGTGAAAGGGAGGGCCACTTGATTGATAGCCAAAAGCTTTTTATGCTATCAAATAGTTAACGAAGCGTAACAGGTAAGAAATACCTAAAACCACACATCCTTGGCCATGTGTGTGTGTGTGTGTGTGTGAGTGTGTCTGTCGAGGTGTGTCGGCGTGTGTGTTTGCCTGAGAGTGCAACACAGTCACACAAATTGCAGTTGCACTTGCAGCTGCCTCAGGACACATCCCAATATTGTGTTAGTGCTTGATATGCTGCACTTCATATCCCATAGCAAGAGACCTGTCCCTAAGGACGGCAGCGGCAGCAGCATTAGGTAAAGGTATTCGGCTTTTGCCCTTAGCTTTTGCTTCAGACTTGCACTGAGCAGCAGTGTTGCCAGCTTTCTTTAGAATGAGTTTGCAGTTTGCGATCGATATTTGTCGATATTGGCACAGTAGGAGAAGATACCAAAAGATATATAAAACTTGTTGTGCATATGATATAAGGGAAAACTCGCAAAATTCAAAATCGTAGGTCTCAAGCTGTAAAATGAGGCAGTTTTAAGACCGACGAACTTTGACAGAGGCTTATGGCCAGATCGATATTTATTGGCGGGAACTTTGAATCATCGGTCATGAACTATCGACCTGCTGAATTAAGGGACTAGGACTTAGTTATTGACTTTTGCAATGTCTCTAACCACTGTCAATGGCACAGAAACAATATACCCAAGTATACAAATTTTAGAAAAATAATGTTCCTAAAACTACACAATTTACGCGCAGCACTGACGAGCTGGTCAGGTGTGAGCAGCAACTTCGATTGCCATAAGGTAAAAATGAAAATGCGGAGCAGCTAAGCCGACCAGAAGGAGCTGTTGCCAAACAGGCTGCAACAACATGAACTGAGCTTTGGCAGTTACATATCAAAAGCTGACTCTTTAGCGGTCAACTATACATACGTATAGCTATAGAGAGTTTTCATCCAATGGGATAAGAACTATACAGAGAAGACCCAGACGAGAGATGTGCAAGCATTTGAGTTTGTGAATCTTTTTAACAATGTCGCTATTCATTCATTTGCATTTAAAAACGTTCAATTCATTGTGAATTTGCTTTTATATTTTCATTTTCAGTGCAGACAATTTTTGTTTGCTTAGAGCTTGAATCTTTTGCGTTTTACTGCTTCTGCTGAAAATGTGTTGCAGCCATAGTGCGTTATTTCCATTAAACATTTCAACCCAAACCAATCAGTGTTCAAATGCGTGCACCAGAAATGGAACTATCTGAAGCCACAGCCACGGCACAAAAGTGCTCCACATTGGGGCATATACATATATGCCATCATTGGAGGCAGCAACAGCAACAGCAGCAGTAGCAGCATCTGTTGGTCTCATCTTCGTTCCGCCTTTCGGTTGTGTTGTCGTCAACGTCCGATGTGCCACGTTCTTGTTGGCTTTCGGCGTCCGATGTCCTTAAGGACATTTCGTGCCGCCTGTCTGTTTTCTGTTTTCAGTTTTCAGTATTCAGTATTCAGCTCTTTGGCCTGTTTTGTACACGCTTCATGTCATGCGGAAATTGAATAGTTTCCGGTATCGAACAATGATTACTTTCGGCCCCCGAGCTACCCCACCCACCGACTAAGACAACAGGCGAGAGAGAGAGAGAGAGAGAGAGAGAGAGAGAGAGAGAAGCGCCAAAGCAATGTGCAACAAAATTGGTTCGCCCTGCATTTTGGCATGAATTGTCCGACGACCTCATAAATAATAGATAGATATATATCTGTACACACTGCAATATATATTCCAGATCCAGACGACGAGTTGCTCAGTTTTGGAACTTAGTCGAAATTCGATTTAATGTAGGTTGCGCACAAAAGATACGTCAAATGAAAGATCGATCGATAACTATCGATATCATTAATATTTGTGTTTATCGGCCGAACCGACCATCGCATTAAAAGACCGTACGTAATTGAAGTGTTTAAACCCTTTTTCTTAAGTTCTCTAAATTTTTTATTAAATTACGAAATATTATTTGGTTAGGCATCGATTTAAAGCTGTTTAGCTCTCGATAATTATCAATAGTTATCGATTATAATCGATATTTTTGTATTACACTGCTTTAGTTTAGTTAGTTAGTTTTTGGCCTAAATGAGTAAAAGCTTTATAATGTTCTTCTAATTGGGCTTTCTGAACTACTAAACTCTGGGCTTACTATTGCACATACTCCAAATGGAATCGATTCTGAATATGGTAAACTATCGATTTTTATCAGCACAAAGAAGAGGTTATTGCTGCTTGGACTACAGTACCAGTAGCTCTTACTTATTGCAACTCAGCTCAACTCAGTTCGTCCTTCGTCCGAATTTAAACTCTTGTCGCAGTTCTTGTCATAAATTTACAAAAATTTTTCCCTAAGCAAAATGCGTGTCAACGATGGTAAAGCCTTCCAAAAGGCATATCCCATTTTTTTTTGGAGTAGTCAGAAGCTGCTGTCTGTCAGCATAATTGAAAGCGTTGGGGCGTTAGCTAACGCATTAATCAATGGCAGAAAGAAACCCAGTTTTGTCATTTGGTTACCTAGGATGTCACCTCTCTTTGACATTGGAGCGTCAGTGTCCTTGCAATATCCGCTTTGTGCCAAATTGAAGCTTATTATACCAACCGTCAGTGGCATGAGCTCCAATTTCCGCTGCCCCTGCATGGCCAGATTTACCAAATACCAATCCCCACCTACCTGCCACGATAGTGCACTAAAAGTGACGCTTTTTATCAGAGAGAAGCCGAAACATTCGAGGTAGCTTTTACTTATGCCACATTTTCCGCTTCACAAGACACGGTTGCAACTCACCTGCAAGGAAAGAGAAACAGAAGAAAGAAAAACATCAGACAAAATAAGGATTCAGTTCGATTCGGTTCGGTAAGCGGGCGCGTGTTTTACATTTAAAGAGGCTGTTTTGCATTGCAATTGTTGTTATAAATTATGCTCCGGCATGACGGATGCGGATGGGTTCCGCACTGATGGGGCAAACAAAAAAATGGCAGCAATGAAACAGGAAACAGCAAACAGCAGACGGGAAAACGGTTAACGGTACCAAGAATCAGCAAGACGACCTATCGCTGGGAACAAGGTTTAAACATACAACATGACCATAATAAAATAAAAACATGTATGGGATTGTGTAAGGTTTAACTCGCAACACAATCGATAGTTCCGATCAATAGCTGACTAAGCTGATTGTATCGATTGTACGCTCTGCGATTTTTGCTATCGATGATTAAACATACTAGTCAAAAGTAATCGTAGTGATTTGTATACCCTAAGCCCACGGAAAATGGGTAAAAATCGTATTATGTATTTGTGCAAATGTATGTAACAGGCAGAAGAAAGCATCTCCGACCCCATAAATTATATATATGCTTGATCAGCATCAATAGCCATGTCCGTATGTCTGTCCGTCCGTTCGTAAGTATGAACGCAAGGATCTCAGAACCTGGAAGCTCCAAGTGCCCGCGCAGTACGAGTTTGTTTCCGATAATCGATAACTTGGCCCGTTTCCAAGCAATCGATAATTATCGATATTTCAATTCTGTTCTTTGAGCAAATCTCTTGGGCTTTAAGAGCTCGTCAGCAAATAGAATAGTACGTATATTCATTATATGTTATATACTTATTTTAAGAGGGTTCAGGGTATCCCATAGACGGGAACTATTACGACTATAGCCTCTTACGTGTTCTTTGATTAAATTAACCTTTTTCCTTTAAATTTACCTAGTATTGTGTACTTCAAACTATATATTTTATATAGCTCTCAAAGATAGTTGATAATAAAAGCTCATATGTAAATTACATAGCTTATTGGTGATACAAAATATATTCAATTCTATAATTTAAAACTAGTTTTGCTGACTGTTAAATAACACGGTTTTAATTAAATGCAATTATTAATATTTATTTCCTCTCTCATTACAAGCGCTTGAATATAAATTGCGTAAGAAAGCTGTTCATTGAATTGGAGAGGCATGCGAAAAGGAGATGCGTTCGCTAATTCTAGGCATAATTTAAAATTAAATAACAGGATCATCGTTTAGTTCATTTCACCCCCTCCCACCTGAATTAGCACGTGACGAGCCGACGGCGTGTTGAGAGCGTTAGGGAGTGCCCGGCAAAGATTTGAACACAACCCCCTTGGGCTGCAATGTGATTTTGTATACCTAAAAGTTAAGCAATTTATTATTAAGAAACTTTTACAAGCCCTCACGGCACAGAGAAAGTCGACCGCGCCTCAATTTAATTGCGGGGCTAGTCAGAAAAACATACAATATAATTTAATGGGCTAAACTTTGTATGAAAAATGAGCATATTAAGTGAAACAAAGCGAGAAAGTCCGTGCAAGGGTTAAGAGAATTATGAAAGCCCCTATAAGGTCTGTATATAAAAACTATTTCGCCAAACAAAAGACTGACTGACTGACAAAATGATTGATTGATGAACAACGCACAGACTGAACCGTACGAGCTAGGAAGCTAATGCACGGCAAGACGGATTCTACAAAATTCCACACTTAAGAGTGGAAAATGAATGGAAAACGATTGCGTGAAACATTTTGGTTGTCATCAGATCGGTTTAAGTGCCCTTTTTAAAAGTACACATTTTAAAACATTCCAACCGCAATAAAGGGATAATTTATCATACGATTCGCTTCCAGACAATTTTCATTTTTATATTAACATTTTGCGTAAAATTATTGGAGATTTCGTTTCACGTTTTTCGAAAAATCCACCCTATTGCGTTGGAAATGGTCCAAGTGTATGAACTAAAGTTCCAATTTGGTTCAATCAAATTTAGAGAACTTTTTGCAAAGTTGTATATAAAAATTTGCCAGGTCGGACAAAGGTTGGAAAACTAACCTATGAAATTATTTTGTTTTTCACACGGTCAGCTTTAAACCCAAAGATCTATGAAAAGGTTCAATGTATCGCATCTTTCAAGAACCTCTCGAACTACATAAAACTTGGCAATCAACGGTTAAGCTGAGAGCCTTGAAGATTGAAGACAGTTTTGAACGGATATGAGGTACTAGATGCACCCCATTTTCCGCATAAGAAATACACAAAAGTTGTGAAAGAAAATTTGCATGAAATATTATTGCAACGCGAAATCGAACTTGTGGAACTCAAGGAATTTAATTGTGCAACTGAACTATTGGGAACAATCTAAGTAAGGAAAGGGTAAGCGTTAAAATTAGTGCGCGTACATTAATAAATAACCCATCAAAAATTCATCAGTTTAATTTGTTTGTGTATCTTCTCCCTCTTAACACAACAAATAACAACAACAGCAACAACAAAAAAAGCAGCAGCCGCACAGCCATGCATTAAAACAAAAATTCAAGTAATTAATTTCACACGGAATAAGTTTGCAAAGTTAATTGGCTTAGCGTTGGCTTTTGACTGACTGACTGCCTGGCTGCCTGGCTGGCAGTCGGATCGGTTAGGGGGGTCGCGGGGGCTGGGCGAAGGCAACAGTACGGTTCGCAGCGTTAAGCTTTTTCGCATTAAACATTCAACAAAATGCACTCGCCTCCGCCTCGCCCCTCTCGCTGCACTTAACTTTGCATTTGCAATTGCATTCGCAGCAGCAAAAGCTTGAGTCTGAACTTTGCCATGGCGCCAACAAAGAGCAGCAGAGAGCCAAGAGGGAGAGCGAGAGAGAGAGAGAAAGAAAGAAAGAGAGAGAGAGAGAGAGAGAGAGAGAGAGAGAGAGAGAGAGAGAGAGAGAGAGCGAGATGGTTGAATAGAGAGATGTAACTTTCTCGCAGCAATCGCATTAGGAGCTTTGGAAAAATTTGCGATTTAAGAGAGATTTTGTGGTCGTGCAACTAGAATGCAATTGACATTTGTTTTGTTTTTTTGTGTGTGTTTTTTTTTTTTAGCTTTTTGCTTATTTGTTTTCCAATTTACTTTTTGCCAAGTGTCATTAAAACTATGTTAATTATTGTAATCAGCCACCAAGATGAGGAGAGCGAGAGCGAGAGCCAGGGAGGCTCGTATATCATTTATAGAGTGGTAATTTATTTTTGCTGTTGATTCAGTAATTGACAGCCTGAAGTGCAATTACGCTGTGCAAAACTTTTTAGTAAAATGATTCCAATGAACTGGTTCTCTGGCGCTGTCCGGTGTCCGGCGGAGGTGGGATATGGTAGGGGGGAGTGCGTGAACCGTTTGAGAATTGCATAGCTGTTCTCGATCAGCGATCGGTTCAAAGCACTTGCAAGCCCGATTGCATTTGTTTTCAACTTTTATTTTATTTACTAATAAATATGCAATGCATATATAAATATCAAATGGGTATAATGTTTAGTTTATTGAGTTGTTAGACAACAAATAGGCAAGAAAGTATGCTCACAAAGATTAAATACTTTTTAAACAGGCTAAATTACACATATGTACGATATATGAATCTGAGCCGCGATGTTTTTGGCGCAACCTAATTTTCTGATTTTCCTATGCGAACTTCATAAATGAGAAACTTTTATGGGTAGGTCAGATCAAGTTTCCTAAAGCTCTTCAATTTTTACTGTTCTCAAGTTTCGCCAAAATTTGTGCAATATTTTATAATTTGTGAACAGTTGATTTGGTTAAGATATAGATCATTTTATATTTCTAACATAATTTAAAAGGAAACTTGACTTCTAAAAGATTTTTAAAATTGTTTTATTTTTTTTCTATAATAATATCACCCAAATCGGCTATACAGAAGTTCGCCTATTATGCATATATCTATATAAATGTGGCAAGAGAATGTGCATTTTTATAAGGAAACATTCCCTAAGATGTCTAGGGGTTAATATTCATACAAAAAACATGATCTATGCATCGGAAAAATCTTAGGGAATGTTCACCTTTCAAAAATCAATATTCTTTTGTAATATATATTGTTTTTTAATGCATGTGGGAAATACAAATCTCAAGATCTGCTTTTAAGAATCCAGTGTCGGACCGCAACTAGCCCCATAGTGTAACAAGTTGTTCGCTGTTTGAACATTGTGAACAGAGTATTGCGCAGTCGGTTGCATGCGACTGTAACGATCTAGCTCAGTTACGTTTTGTCACGACTATTTAACAAATAAAACGATTTGATACAACAAGTCGGCTAAAACTTTGCTAACTTGTTTAAGAACTGCCGTTTTGTGCCGTTACTCTATAATGACTGTACATTAGCTAAGCCATAAACGTTTAACACAAATAATTTAAATGCTTATATGCAGCTGGAAATATTTGCTTATATGTAGAATATGGTTCTGTAGTTTATCGCGTTCGCTGCTGCTGAATTGTTGCTGCTGTTGTTGTTGTTGTTGACGTGACAATGCATTGGTGATGATTAGCGATGCAACAACAACAACAACAACAACAACACAACAACAGCAATAACAGCGACAAACAACAATAACGCGAGTCAAACAAAGGGCGCATCAGAAAAATTGAAAATTAAAATTGCCGGCAAATCAACGAACAATGCTAAATGGAAGCTATAGATAGTAAATCTTCCCCGGAGGGGGCGTGCCATATGACGGAGGCGGACTTTGACATTACCTGTTTGACGTGTGCACGGCGCTCAAATTGAATGCCCGCCGGATTATGATCGGCAATGCCCAAGACGAGAGTTGTGCCAGCTGTTGTTGTTGTTGTTGTTGTTGTCTCATTGTTGTTGGGTCTCATTGTTGTTGCTGCTGTTGTTGTAGTTGCAGTTGTTGTAGTCGGTGTCTGTGTTGCAGCTGGCGCTGCTGCTGGCAGAGATATAGAATCAACATTGCCCTCCATGAGCGCATCCGCTGCCTGCAGCATATGCGGCATGGGCATTAAGCTGGCGGCGCCACTGTCGTTGATGTTGCCGCTGCTGCTGCTGCTGCTGCTGCCGCTGTTGCTTCGTAAACCGATCTCGATAACAATCTTGTTGGGCTGCGCTGACTGCTGATGCTGCTGTTGGGGCTGCGCTGTCGCTAGGAAACGCTGTAGATTCTTTGGATGCGTTGCCGCTGATATGTAGTTCAGATCGCTTTTGGACAAATGATGCTGCTGCAATGTCGAGTACTGCTGCTCAACGAGCGCGGCGCGTGTCTGGGCAGCCTGATGGCCGCCATTGGCCGCCGCCGAGTCGCTGGCGACCTTTTCTCGCAATTTAACGATATTCGATATGTTAATGCTGTTGGTTAGGGTAATGCCTGTAATGCAGACCAGCACGATGGTCAGCAAGACGCCGCAGATGACTAACGTGGGCATGCGGAAACATTTTCGGCTGCACATTTTGTCTGAGCACACACTCTGTAGCTATAATTGAAGTTTATCGTTTATCGATTGACTGTTATCGTTATTTTTATCGCCGAAAACACATGCGATATGTGTCTGGTTTTTTTTTTTTTTTTTTTTAGTTAAGCACAGTTTTTTTTTTTTTTTTTTGTTTGTTTTGTTGTCTTTTGTTATTCGCACTTTGGCCCCGTCGCCTGCGATCGCATTTGGCTTGACTCGGCTCGGCTGGGGCTTGACTTTGGTTTTAAGTTCGCTTCGCTTTGATTCGCTTTCGCTCTCTGCCGCCCGCGGTCGTCAACGTCTGCTGCGTTGCGCTGCTGAAACTCGAATGCAACTGCAGCGGCGCTGCTGAACTCTGCGCATTGCTTTGACACCGTTTCGCTCTTCGCTGCTCCAGCGTGCGCGCTCTCTTGCTCTCGCTATCGCACTAGCTCTTGCTCTCTATTGCGATAGCTTCAGCTGCTGCACGTTCACCTTGGCGCCGGCGCTGCTGCTGCCGGTGGCGTTGGCGTTGGCGTTGGCCGCACAGCCGTCGCAGCTGCGCGCTGCGCCAAGTAAGCTTGCATGACGTTACTGTTGTTGTTGTTGTTCTTCTTCTTCTTCTTCTTGCCTTTTTTTTCCTTCTTGTTGTTGTTGTTTTCGATTATATTTAGCTGTTGGTATTGTTATTGTCTTTGTAATTAGTTCGTTTATGCTTTGCACAGCGGCGCATTGACTTTGCCTTTTGTCTTCTGTATTGTTGTTGTTTTTTTTTTTTTTAGTTGCTTCTCCTGCCAAAGGCAGCAAACAAAGCGAAATGCGCAAAAAGTAAGGTAATAAATAAAACATACATAAAACGACCACAACAAAAAGGAGCCAAAATATCGTTTGGCTTGCCGACTGCGTTTCGGGGTGCGCCAAAGGAATTCAAATTATTGTTCGACGAACATTTGAATGCCCTGCCATAAAAAGCTCTCATCTCAAAATATCCCAACTCAGCTTTAAGCACTGTGTGCATCAAGCTCACGTCAATCGTACATATATCAAGTATATTACATGCAAACTAATTAATCAGTGATTGCACACTAATTAAAATGCCTTTAGTATGTTGCATTGAAAATGTAATCCCTTAATTCCCGAAACGCGCACTTGCCGCACATACTTCGAGTTGGGCCGCGCAGTTGATTTCCAAAATAGAAGTAGTCGACTCATGAGTAGTCGACTGGCAGGTACCCTGTATGACTCAAATCGGTTTCTTTCTAACCCAAATACAAAAGTAAAGCTGTTTCTATTTACTGAGCAAACTGTAAATGCTGATAAGCTGTAAATTTCACAGTTGTTCTCTTTTGGTAGAACTTTGGCTGATTGAATCTTAACTTATTCCCAGTGCTTAGTCCTTGGGATGACAATAGCACTTCAAGGTTAAGTTTCCCCGATCGATATACAAGGGGTTCTGTAGAAAAAACTTATTAATTTGGAGTATCCACTTTTAGGTATGGAAAATGAGTAGAAAACAAAATTTCAGATACGCTCTTTATCCGGATAGAATCTCATCGGAAAGCAATGCCTGGATCTTTGTTAAGCTTATCGTTTTGTAATATCTTATTTAAATAATAGTTTTACCTATGACATACATGACCATCAATTGTTTGGGTACAGGGTATACAAGCACCCAAAACATGTTTGACCACTATTGAAGGGCTCCTTCTTTCAAATTAATTAAACAACGAAGACGCAGCTTCATTAATTGAAATAAATAGAAAAACTGAAGATTGCGACACAAGCCGGGCGAGTAGAACGTGAGAAAACTGGGTGAAGTGGGTGCGTGTATGGAATGGGATAGAAGGGGGGTGGGTTAACGGGGAAGCCGAGGGAGCTATGTTTTTATTGCTCGTCGATGTCGTTCGCTCGAAAATATTTCGCCTAGGCAACAGGCGTTAATATTCAATTAAGCGAAATTCTTTGCGTTATGTGTGTGTGTGTGTGTGTGTGTGTGTGTGTGTGTGTGTGTGTGTGTGTGTGTGTGTGTGTGTGTGTGTGTGTGTGTGTGTGTGTGTGTGTGTGTGTGTGTGTGTGTGTGTGTGTGTGTGTGTGTGTGTGTGTGTGTGTGTGTGTGTGTGTGTGTGTGTGTGTGTGTGTGTGTGTGTGTGTGTGTGTGTGTGTGTGTGTAAGTGTGAGTGCGTGCGAGTATGTCTGTGTTGTGGTTGGAATGATACATTCGTGCGTGTGGAAGCGTGTCAAAGCTCTCGCATGCCGCTCAATTAAATCCCCAAGTATGCCCCAACCACAAATATTGCCGAAAGCCGCATGAATCCGACTTCAATTCCACAACTGAGGCTTTCGGGCGGAGACAAGAAGCGAGCCCAAGCGCGTGTGCTGATCCCATGAAAATAAAATGAACGCTGAGCCAGAACAAAAGACTGAAGAAGGTGAAGGTCACGGATTTGCAAAAGTTGGATAAATTGTATTCCGTTTATACAACAGCGCAGCCAGTTGATAGGAAGACACGCAAAAAAAAAACGAAAAAGAAAAAGTTATTACTTACGTATATTCAAGAACTTATCACAAAAATAAAATGTATTTTCCAGACACAATAATGCATATTATATCAAGAGAAAAAGCTGATATCTTTGACCAGAACAAGATGCCAATAGAAAGTGCTTCCTGGATATCTTATTTGAATTAGCTCCTAAACATTTTTAATTATATTGAATCAATAATAAATAAATATATTTTCATTTAAAATGTTTCGCATTCTAAATGTCCGAAATTCCACAAACCAGTTTTAGTGCTTGTGTTTATACTAGAAGAGAGCACCTGTCAAAATGTCAGCATGCTAGCACCTGCCATTAAAGCTGTCAGGACCAACTGTTATATATATATATAAATGCACACTGTCTGTATATATAAAGTAATTCACAGCCCAGTGTGGAAATTGGGTGAAAAACTGTTGCACAAAAAATGCTTTTTTCATCGATACGAATCTGTCTGTTTTATCTATCCAAGACACACATTTTGCCACATTACAATATTATTTTTCAATGCTGCTTGTAAATGGCAGAGCTTTAGCACAAGTAGAACACAAAGAGTTTTGAGCTTAAGTACTTTTAAGAAGCATTTAAATCATTCTCTGATTATTCTCTCATATATATACATATGCATATACTCATGCACATCTGAACCATTTAATTTGACAATGCATGATAGAGCTGAAAGGCTCTCAGATTGAAGTACATATGAATATAATCATCATATCAGACCCTCCCGTTGAACATGCTGCTTCGACTGAGACGCGGCTTTGTGCGGCGGGCATGAAAGTTGCGCTCGTCTTTTAAGTAATTATTTTCAACAGCTTTTCGCTGGCGCAGCTCAAGGCGACAGACCAGCAAACAGATTGCATTACAAGACATAAATTCCAAGCAACCACGAGATGCCCATTCGCTGACTTGACAACAGCAACCAGAAAAGTAGAAGAATACGTTGTTGTGCATTTAAGCTGAGGCAGTGTGTATGTGTGTATGAGTGTGTGTGTGGATGGCAGCTTTATTAAATTAACGCAAGTAAATTGCAATTTTGCATAGCACACTTTTCTGCGTCCGCCATTTAATGGCGACGCTGCAGCAATTTCTCAGCGAAATACCCAGAGGACAATTCCAAGCCTTAAATTACTTCGGTAAAAGTTTTCTTAAGCTGCAAATATTCTCAGTCACTAATTTTTAGACCATTAATAATTTTGATTTTAGCCAGATTTATTTCCGTGCTTATGAACTAAACTGGGCGTGTTATCAAGTTAAATTGATAATAATAAAAAAGTTTTTAAGGAACTACTAAATATCTCTATGAAAGAACTACGAGAATTGTTTCCAACTCTATCAAAAAATAAAAAAAGCATTTTCAGTAAAACAACAAGTTGAAAGTGATTTATCAACAAAACCAATTTGGCTTATTATTTGAGATTTTATTTAAAAACTTTTTCCTCTGCTACTAACGTTGTTTTTTTTTTCTTTTTTTCCGAGTGCAAAAGAAAATGTTTCTTTCATTGCCGAAGATACAAAAGATAATCAAACAAAGGAACCCACACTCCAGGCTGTAACAAATGTGCCCTTTGGCAAAGGCAAACACAAAAATGTGGCTTAGCTTTCGTGTTTGGCCGACGACTGACGACTGTCAACAGGGCTGACATATCACATGCACGTTAGATTATTATTAATTATTTAATAATTAACTAACTGATGTCTCTTTCATTAGCGGCAACAAAGCAAACAGATGAGCTACAACCAACCACTAGACGCAGACCAAGTTTGTCAATAAATATTTATAAATCCTGTCCGTCATTGATGTCATTAATTATACGAAGTGAGCAGCAGCCAGTGCTAAAAAGAATGAAACAACAATTTCAACATTGACAACTTTATATTCGCAATTTCTTGCTCAGTGAACTCTAATTTACGACCTCTTTAACTCGGAACACATTAATTCAAATGTATTTTCAAATTTTACTTTTAGAAATTCAAAGGTTTTTTTAACATTGTCATTGACATTCCTTATATGCTTGCAAAAGGCATCTTGATTGTCGGGCACACTATGTAACGTTCTTCTATAATACATTTTTTTTCAGGATATCCCGAACAGACTCATCTATATTGCACTATATCCTGTCGTGCATATCTGTTTCAAATCGAGCTAATGTAGAATATATATGTAGAATATCTCACATTCAAACTGTTGAGAAATTAACAATATTATTTCAGGTTGAAGGTGCCACGAAATTGTGTTGCTTTAATTAAGTGCCAGGAATCCAAATTAATGCAAGCACAACACTTACTATTTAATAAACTAAAAGCTTAATCATTGTTGATATTAAGTATCTCAAAATGAGTTCAGCCTTTCACGCATTACTTAGAATCTGTAAGCTAATTGCGTCCATATAGAAATGGAGGAGACAATATTTATGCACGGCAATTTTGCTTGACATTTTGTTGCTATTCGTGTTGGGCGTATTGACAGCATCTGAAGCCTCATTATAATTATTATGCTTGATGCTGTGTGGATGCCGCAGCTCTCGAGAAACTGTGTCAGCCGCCTAAGATTGCGGCCAAGTGCAACACCCAAAGGGCTTTTGTTAGAGGCAACGTGAAGCTCCACTAATTAGAGCTATATATTAAGCATAAGGCTATTTCCATAGCTATGTTTATGTTGCGTTGGTTTCAGAGCAATTCGAAGCGCTGATATTTGTATTCGCCCTGGCATTTGTATTCGCATTTGGATTCTCAAGCAGGGACTGCAAATAGCCAAGGACGTGTCGTGAGTGTGCAGCCTTGGATGTAAATCAGCGCACCAAAAATGGGAAACATCTGCTAAACACAAGCCAAAAGCGGCCCTAAGCCTAAACGGAACCGATGCAGCCGCTACAGACGAGGCCAAAATGAAATGCCAACGAATTTCCACGGCCAAACTACAAAATGGCTAAAAAAAAAAATGCGTTCAGGCGGCAGCAGCAGCAGCTACTGCCAAATGAAACACAAGGAACGTGATAAAGATGGCAAAAAAAAAAAAAAAAACAGAAACTAGTAAGAGTTATTTAAGGGCCTTGATAATGTATAATAAGACCAACTTTTCTTATCTTCTCTTGTCCCTGTTAAAGTGCCTGTTGAAAATAAAATCTACGGCAATCGCTTAACAAGTTAACTGACAAATTTAACATATGGTTAGGAGGAAAGAAAAAACAATAAAAACATCAAAAGGATTTTCTGAAAAATTACTGCTTTGTTCCAGTTTCTGGGCCTTGATAATCCAATTTACATAGTCGTAACTGCAAGATAGGCATAGAAGTGCATCTGTCCTTGCTAAAGTGCCTGTCAAAACTGAAATCTAAAGCAACCTCTTTAAAAGTTAACTGACAAATTTGACATATGGTTGAGAGGAAAGGAAAAAACAATAAAAACATCAAAAGGATTTTCCTAAAAGCAGCTGCTGCGTCCCAGTTTCTAAGCAGTGATAACGTAATAGCAAATTTACGGAGTCGTAACAGGCAGTTAGTAACGGTCAGTCAGTCGTCTCTGTTA
Source organism: Drosophila novamexicana (assembly GCF_003285875.2). Lineage (NCBI taxonomy): Eukaryota > Metazoa > Arthropoda > Insecta > Diptera > Drosophilidae > Drosophila > Drosophila novamexicana. Next base: position 3,048,790 of record NW_020824828.1, on the reverse strand, counting down.
AATTCAACCAAAAGCTAGCGCATTTAAGTAAAACTGACAAATTTGACATAAGGTCGCAGAAAAGAAGCCAACTATTAAAACATCAAAATGATTTTTGTAAAAGCTACTGCTTTGATCCTTTTTTTTAGGTCAAAATATATATAAAGCAGACCCTTTTTATGTAGAACTGGCAAATTTGACATATGGAAAGCAGAGAAAAGAAAAGTAATTACCACACATATACTGCCTTAGTTTTACAGAGTTCTGATTTTAAAGCCAAAATCGTTATAACGCACAGTTTAGAGCTTAATGCTTAGACAACTATTCTGATCTGAAGAATAACGATATCTTCGATAAGCAGAAATAAAGATTATCTGTGCGATTCTGTTATCTGATCAAAACCTAAATTGTTAAACATTAAGCCTGACTAAGAGATAGCCTATTACCCGAGAGATCTTTGTCTTGAAGAGACCCTAGACTCAGTGAGTGCTTAAGCTAAGGATATAATATACCTAGAGATTGCTTGAGTAATAGAAACCTCTATATCCAAAGAGTGTCTAATTTGCAGATACCCTACAACCTGAAAAACATTCTATACATAGTGCGTGTCCGGTTTTGAGATATCATAAACACATAGCTTCATTTCTCATCACATATCCCATAGCCACACAGTGCCACAATTGGAGATATTCGACATCGATAAGTTACTTTAATAAGAGATACCCTAATTACCAGAGACATATCCCAAACACAGTGCATGCCTGACTTTAAGATACCATAAATACAGGGGTTCACATAGTATAAGATGTACATTGTTTGAGAAGATTCTCTCTTGACTAAGATATACCCTGTAAGCACTTACTGCTTAAGCTAAAGATAGTCCTTAACCAGAGATTGCTTGAGTTGCAAAGAGTTTTTAACCAACTACAAGATACCCTAGAGCCACACACTGTTCGACTCAGGGCATTCGATATTCAGAGAAACCTTACGAGATAACGTATACCCTAACATTTATTAGACGCATGTTGTGCTATACGCAAGCAGAATGAATTGATTCTACGAATGGTAGAGATCAAGTTTAGTGAGAAGAATATCTATTTTAACATATGGACTGCGGTGTTTGCACAGTCAGAAAGCCGCCTTGGTCTGTATAATTCCTTTTCGCACCTACTTCAGCATATAGGGTATACAAAGGAACATAGACTCGTTGCACTGCCATGTTGACAGCTGCTCATGCGGTCGAGTTTGAGGTGCATACGCTTCGCTTGATGGGACGTTCTGTTGCCCCGCATTGCGTATACGTAACGTGCGCACATTCAGTGTGGTCGGTGTAAATACAAAACAAAAGAACATTTAATGCGACAGGGAATCGTAGCTGGGCAACTAGCAGCTAGCAGCTAACAGCTAGCTGGCATTCGGCAGTCTATTGCAGCACTTTGAATTATTAAAACTGCACCAAAGCAGGGCAGCACAGCACGAAACAATAAAAAGCCATAAGAACAGCGCAGGCAACAATGACAACAACAACAACAACAATAAGGAGTGGAAAGCAAAAACCTAAAGTAAGTTTTGTGCATGTTCTTCTGTCATGTGTCCTGCATTCAATTATCCTGCTGTGCTGCTGCTGTCCTGATGTTCAGCTGCCCTGCTGCGCTGCGCTTTTGGTTTGCTCTGCATTAGCAAATACGATATTTTGTTCAACCTAATTCGGATTCGACAGCCACCTCCCAACTATCCAACCATCGAACTATGCAACTATCCAGTGCAGTTGCAGGCCTTGCACAAAGGTCAAAGTTGGCAACAAAAGATGTGCGTCGATGTTGGTCCAATCAAAATCGATATAAAACCAAAATAAAGCGCAGCGTTTAATTAGTCACTGTCAAGGTCAAAGCTCAATGGCAACTGTTAAAAGCAGCAAAATCTAACTAATTAAATATTTAAAGAACAAAAAAAAAAAAAAAGGCAAGAGTGCTCTAGTCTTTTAATTATGGTGAGAACTGGAAAGCTCTGCACCTGCTTTAGGAGAACCTTATTGCCGAATATTGCTTAATCGAGTCGGTTGCTGATGCTAAATTGAGAATGGATATGCTTTAAGGTATTGAAAAAACTATCTTCCAAGTGTTACATATATTTGCCAAAAAACAGTATACCCCGTTTTAGCCGTTTGGAATGGGCTCAGTTCATACAAAATTGATAAAAATTATCCACTCTAAGTGTGCCCGGCATTTAAAGTAGACAGTTGAGTCCCAGCTGTCTGAGTCCGAGTGGCCAAAGTGCCAGACATGTCTGACAAGCCTTTCAGTCCACGTGTCCTGACTTGTCCGTTCCGCTGAGTCTCGCTCTCGCTCTTAACCCTTTGAGTGTCACATTTGCATATGTTTTCAGTTCTGGGCACTGTAGCCTGCCTATTGACTGCAACGTAACCCTGCCCAGACACGAGTAAGCCGTGTCTTGTATGCAACATCATGCAGAGCGTATTGCGCAACAAATCGAGAAACATTCAAATAAAACACGATAGCTGAACTGTTTGTAAGGTTAAATAGCAGCAAGGGCCCAAAGAAAACAGGAGATAATATGGAATTGTGTTTGTTAGAGGTATTACAAGTTTAGCAATATTTCAATATTTCACTATATGTCCTGTGTTTACACAGCACAGCAAAGACTGAAAGGATGTCGTTTGCCATGGCTTTGCCCTACCTTCATTTGCTGCTAGGTATTTGGCGACTGTCAAACGGAGACCGAAGCAAAATTGCATTAAACGTTAACACGGAGAGGAAAACGAAGAAGCGTTCCAGCTTGTGGGCAATATATATACTATATAGGTTCAGGTGCAGCTATTTAACCTGTGCATGCTATTCTATTGATAAGCGCCTTCACCTGTATAACACTTTTTTTTTTTTATTTTCCATTTCCGCAAAAGTGGCAAAGATTTGGATATATATATTGATTCAAGGAAATGAATGCATGACCACCAGTTAGGTGATAAGCAAATGGGTCGTTGCAGCTAAGCGTGTTTATGGGCAGACCGTTGCAGCGAAAGGCGAAAGGTGAAAGTTCATCTCTAGCCAGGTTTCATTATGCGCATCCCACGTTACAGTCGGTAAATCGTAGAGCAAACTTTATTGTGTAATATTTTTAGAAATAAGCGTAAGTAAAGTGAATATGAAATTGAATTTAAAATTTTAAAATGATGCAAAAGCCAAGGCAATTACAATTTACTTTTTTCAAGGTTTCTTTCGAACGGAAACCAATAAATGTACGAAAATATGAGATTTGATATTCCTTCAATATACAGCTCAAATCTAATATTATGTTACATCTTTAAACATTTCAATCACGTTTGCCGTTCTTTGAGCTAATAACAACACAAAGTTTTAGGAAATTTCAGCTACAAGCGTGGAAAATTAGTGAAAAGTGAACTAAACAGAAATGCATTATCATTGTTCATCATCTGCTCGACTGTAAGCTCATTTTCAACAATCTTGGCTTTTGCCTTTTACAAAAACTAATCGATAGGCCAAAAAAAAAACGCGAAAAAACAAGTTAAAAATGTTCTTCATCAAGTCGCGAACGAAACTCAATTAAAGTTATTTAAAATTTTGATTTAAATTTGGTTTTATTTGGCATACAAATACTGTGTTTCCAGTACATTTCACTTGACATGGCTGCCCATGGCAAGCCATTTATCCCTTTTGGGTGAGTCGAGTAAAAGGATTTTTTACGGGCTGCAACTGGCAGGCCAAGACCAGGCATCAGTTTGTTGAACCAACTGATGGCAAAGGACAGCTGCCACCACAAAATAGAATAAAATAGAGCTTGGCAATTAAAATGCAACCAGATACGTAAAAAGAAATAGAAGAAAGCATTCAAGAAAATAGACCAAAAGTCTGGCCAAAAAGTCAGCGAATGATTTTTACAACTTGTTGTCCGCTGCAGTCAAAAAATAAATAAGCAAATTGCATGACAAACAGCAAAGGACGATAAAATTGGCAAGGCAGAAGACAAGCACGTGTTCCCGACTAGGGGATACCCTGCTTATGGAAAAAATCTAAACAGTTTCGGTTCCCTTTTCGGGTTTTGGCGTGTTAATATATACAGACTATGTAGATAGACTCAACTCGTCGTGCTGATCGGACTTGTATATACTTTGTGGTATCGCAGCTGTTGCCCTCTGCCTTTTGCACAAAAACATAACAACCTTTTAAGCAATCACTGGATACAGGGTATATAAAAACAGAAACACACCGAAATTGTAACAAAAGTTTGGCAGGCTGCAGCGAAAATAATAAAATCAAATAAAACGAAACGAAACGAAAACCAGGTAAAAAATTTATTAAAAACGCAAAAAAAAAAAAAACCTGATATTGTGCGCTGATAAATTGTCGAGGTTGGTTTCCTTTTTCATATCCTTACAGAGTCCATTATATTTTTGCCACGAAATGTGCAGCAAATTTTTCATTTTTCACTGAAACATAACTTAGCAAAAAGGAACTTTTTTTTTCCTCCTGAAAGCTGAAATTTATTAATTTAACATAAAGCTGCCCTCGGCCTTAAATTGAACCGCATTGTTTGAAAACTGGGCCCTGATTTATGTCTGTAAGGGCATTTAATCTTCGGCACGCCTAAGATATTTGCTTTCTTGCTTGTTTTTCCTTTATTGTTGACCCAATTTTTATTGCATACTTTGAGGCGGAGCCGCAAGAATTATGACCGGGTGACAAAAAGGCGTGGAAAGCGCGATGAATGATTAATAACCAAAGTAACCAAAGTCGCAGTCGCACTCGCAGAAACTAGCCGAGCTGGGGGCAGAGCCCACCACAAAGTCAATAAAATGCAAAAGGCTTCTTAGGTAAACCACACGAAAACCGAAGCAAGCCAAAGTTTAGTGTAGTTTTTTAACTACAATAAATGTAAATTTGTGTTGACATCAAATCAAACGTGTCAAACTGAGTGCCGAGCACGGAAACAAGTGGTTAGGATCAGGCCACGTGGCCACATATACTCCTCCTCTGTCGATGAATCGTTTTTATTACGTGTCTTTTTATTTTGCAACCAGGTCAATGGCAGACAGCAGTCGGTAGTCGGTAGTCGGCAGTTGGGGACACATGTGCGTATATAAATGGGTTGTCTTCAAAATTCCAGCGAAAGCAATTTAAAAAAAGAATATATATATATAAATGTACACGTAAGACAAACGTTAGCCATTTGTATTGGGGCCCTCATGGACTGAAAGTATGCCTGCTTAAGGGTTTCTTATGTTCCTTGAGAGGAACTTATTTAGCCTCGTTTGAAATGGGCGTAATCCCATGGAGAGCCATGCACATCAGCAGCTTAAGAGAAAATATATATTAGCCATAATAATGAGGGTTTGAAGTGTTTGCACATACAATTCTATTAATAAACATAACAATCATTCTGTCGAACTCCGACGTGGATAGAGTAAGCTTAAGCGGGAGGCGAAATAACTGGTAAGAGCGCAAATATATATATATATATACATTTATATATATATATGAATTAAATACAAAAATGAGAATGAAGCAAGTGCTTCAAGAGTTTACGTAACCTGATTATACAAAAATGATTTCTTGAATCTGGATTTTTTTTCTTTTTTAAAGAAGTTAATTAAAATTCATCTATTTTAAAGTTTTATTCATATCATATTCAGATTTAATTTGCAGAAAATAAACTGAAATTGCTGAAGCATTCAGGTTTTATTCATTTGCAATACAATAAAGAAAATAACTGACATTGATATTTCATATGCTGTGTCGAAGTTTATTTAAAATATCGTTTTCAGCTGTTTGATGCAAACGCTTAGATTTGTTGCAAATGTTGAAAAAGCTCACGTTACGCATTTGAAAAGAAATACCAGAGCTCAATTAAATAATCGTTTCACAAAATGGCAACAAGTTTGATTGATTTTGAGCTGTGTCTGTGAGGAAACGTGAAACTTCAAATATGCACATGCTTAAAGTTGTGAAGTGGAAGGGCAGCAGTTTTGGAGGAAAAGCCCGTCAATTTGGCAGGTAGTCTAGTCATCTTCTTTGTATAAAGATCCAGCCAAACAAATTGCGATCGCAGCCATGCGCAACCTCGATATTATCAAGAGTCACAGTTTTAAAGGCACTGCCTTACTTTGGGTTTACAGACTTAAAGTCATGAAACTAATAACCAAAAAGTCTTCTCTCTGATTTTAAGCCTAACTACATTCTGACTAGAGCATAAGCTGATTTTGATTAAATAATTTGATTCAAGTACCTATTCCAAATCAGAGAACTATCAATTTGATCAATAATATACTGTCTAGGAGATATTCAAATAGGTTCTCAAATAAAAATATACATATATAAAATTACTGCAATTTAAATTTAAAAGTATCGATTCCAATTCGGGGCCAACTCACTAGGTATCGAATTTCTTCAATTTAAATTAGGCTTATTTGACTTTTCTTTAATTATCGACTCAAAAACATTGTCAGTTCGAAAGATATCGTTTACGCCATATGCCAACAAATAAATGTATATAGATTTTGCCAATTGAAATGCAAGATAATTTCATCAGAAGTATCGATTCCTAACCATAACAATATCAAAAAGATATCGAAAATGTAACAACAATCAAATTCATTTTAATTAATGAATTGGGCATCCAAACGGCAATCTATATGGATCTCAGACACTATCAAAAACATAACAAACCGACCTCGTTTGGTAATGTTGCTCATGTCGGTGAGGGTGTTGGTGTTGGTGTTTGTGTTGGTGTTTGTGTTGGTGTTTGTGTTGGTGTTTGTGTTGGTGTTTGTGTTGGTGTTTGTGTTGCTGATAGCGCACGTAGAGATACTAAGCAGACGAGGCCTGCATTTGTTGCATGCCACCATCAAGTGGATGTGACGCGGCATAGACCAACAGCAGCAACAACAACAACAACAACAACAACAAAAACGGCAGCGGCAACAACATCAACATCCCGCCATCGACTTAGCCTGGCTTACTTCCAGCGCTTAAGTGCACTTGAGTTGCCTGTGAACACACACGCGCCTCTAAGCGCGAGCTGTGGGCGTAACCACAGAGGGACGAGCCTGCTTTTGGATTGGCAGACATGATACGCCTTTCTTTTTTTTGCTATGTGCTACGCTCAACAGGATGCGGCAAGGGATGTGTATTCGCTGCGAGGTCGTAAGGCTGTTTGTTTCCGCTTTTCAACTTTGGCTCTACTTTAGTTCTTTGGTTTCAGCTTCAAATCAACCTGCAGCAGCAGCAGGCAGTTCGAGGCATCTGTATTTATTATTATGTATTTATTATGTTGCTCAAGTGAAACATGACTCATTATGCGGTACTGTTTTTTACTTTATGCGCTTATCCATGTGCAGTCCGTGTGTGTGTGTGTGTGCGTGTCTGTGTTTATTTGAATTTAGTAAAATGTAAGCCCTTGTGTCTAACACACCTATGCACATGTACAAAAGTTGTCTATGGCAGCGAATTTGCCGTGCGAATTCGTACGTTTTTTCAGAGATTTTTTTTTCTGTTTTGTATGCCCTGTACCCTTTTGTTTAATATGCTTAAAAGGGGTATACAACTGCAAGTCTATGTTACAGGGAAGAGAGCGGGGAGGCAGGGAGAGTATTGAAACACATAGCATAAACCTAACTAATTGTCTAATAATTAGTAGAACCGTAAACTGGTTTAAAATAAAAAAAAGTTGTCTAAGAGTTAGCAGAACCGAAAACTGGCTCAAAATAAAAAAAGGTTAAGCTAGCTGCATCAAAAAACATTGCGCTAATCTAACCATATGTGACAGGATGCCGATTTTGGGTAGAGCCCAAAGCAAGACCACAAGTTCTATGAAAATACGATAAAATGAAATTGTTTCAATAAAATTTTGTAAATATACGTAAAACCTGACTTTGAAGCAAAGCCAGGACCCAAAGATAGGAATAACCAGCTTCATAAACTGAGCTTAAAAAGGCAGCAAGCTGGTTCAAACCGCGAATCAACACACTGACAATATTTGAATGCGTAGATTACGCAGAGTTATTTCAAAATGTAATTTTCTCGTTGGGAGGCAATGTCCTACCGTATACAACACAAAGTACAGGGTATATGCTAGTTGAGCTCTCTCAAACACGCTTTTTTATATAATTTTGTCTTCCTGTATATTTAAAACAAAATTCGTGCGGGGCATTTTGCTGGCACGAATGTGCGCGAATATGAATTTTGTTGATAGCTCGGTTTGTGTCCCCGGGGGGCGGCATCATGGCAGTGCAGGCAAGTTGGATTTATATATCATATAACGCTTGCACGACTTCTTTTATATGTGATTTTTGTGCATTGTATTTGATTTTTTAAATTATTATTTATTTATTTTAGCTAGCAAGGACTTTGTATGCATTAATGAGTCTCTGATGTTGGCTCTCAAAACGAATTGTGGCACATTTGCATTGGAAAAGGGTTAGACAAGGTCTAGATGCTGCAGAACACCGAGAACTTATCGCAGATCACAAGATTTGTATTTCTAATTTCTGACATTGTTAAGTGAATGTCTCGCCAATCTCACCCAAACATTACACGACCTAAAGATACTTCCTCAAAGTAATGCGATCAGCTGATGTGTATTGTAAAGATAAAGATGTTACATATGCACATATGTACTAAAAGCTTTGAAGCTTAAGATTCTATCAAGTAGTTAATAATATTTATGTTCCACTTAATTGGTTGAGCATCTTGAACATTGTCGACTCGACAACTGGGCACATTTACAAATTGCTTTTGTCATTCGCTCAACAGAATGTTAACACTGAGAATAAACAAGAACAAAAATAAGAAAAAAAACCCACAGACACAAGTAAGCAAGGACTGCCCAAAATGGCGTCATCAACACATTGCACATCCGTTTCCGCCCGCAGACAGCGGCAGCCATGCAACCTGCACGACCAACCACAATTAATACCAGCCAAACAATGGAGCCCGCATTGGCAACGCGCAGCGTCGGGCTAGGGCACAATGCTCCTCAGCGCATTGTTATTGTTTATTTACGCGCTTCAGGCCGGCCGAGTCGCCTCGAGTGGCGGCATTAAGACGATGCACAGCACAGACCAGGTCGGTAAATGAACGCGTTAACAGCGGAAAGTCTGTCTGGGGATTTCCTGGTTTCTGATTCTTGCTGCACAACGCTTTCTGTTTCAGTTACAGCCATTCATATTTGGTTCAGGTGCGTAGCAGGAAGCTGCCAATGCTGCAGCTAGCCTTGAACGCAACACGGGCGCAGACAACGCCAATAACAACGACAACGACAACGACAACGACAACGTCGACGATAGTTGCGAAAAGTTGCCCGATTGACATCGAGACGCGCGCGCGTGCGAATGTTGCGTGGAGTTGACGCTTTCAGTGCAGACGAGACATTAAACGCGCCAGAGCAAAACATCAACACAAGAAGCCAGCGAAGCAAACAGACGGACCGGCCATACGGCCATACAGCCATATAGCCAGGCAGCCAGGCGGCCAAACGGCGCCATTTGGGGCCAACGCTGGACGCCGAACAGCGTCAGCCGAGCGCCGTTCGGTTCGGAGCCGAGCAGCCTTCGTCCCAAAACGTATCGAGTCGAGTCGAGAGGCGAGTCGCAACGAGTTGCTGTTTGTCGAATGGGAGACAAGATACGCGTGCATACCGCAGCTCAAATACCCTATGAAGCAGCCTAACAAATGGGGAAAGAATTATTTTAAATATATAATACAGCTCAAATGCAACAAAAAAAAAAACAGCTTTTTACGCATAATTCGAAATGCATAATAGTTATATGATGTGCGCATTAAGTATTTAATATATTTCTATTATATGCATAGAGAAAAACATATTTGAAATATACCTTGTTAAAATAGCTTCCAAAGGAAATTGAAAAATTATTGTTAACATAAATTTTGGTATATTATAGGCATATATGTAAATAATTTATGAGTCAACTATTTTTTCACAATTACATTTTATAAACGTTAATTTGAATATAAATTTAAAATAATATTTAGTAAAATCGTTTTCAAATTCTTCTATTGCAAACAGGACAATTAAGCTAAAACAATATTCCGATAATTATATAAACATCACAACATTTGAATTAAGCACAAACTTAACTTATTAACTATTAATTAAAAATTATTTAGCAACAATGCAGTTTACTGTTTTATGCTGTAAATAAATCATTTTGAACTAATTTTTCAAGCTGTCGAAAATGTGATATGAACGCATCCAATCAGTTGAAATAATTGATATACCCGTAAAAATTACCTTTGAGCTTTCCCCCAAGCCCTCGAATTAAGTTGGCAGCGCGTGAGTTTTTGGCGCCAAAAAACAGTGCGCTTGTTAAAGCTGCCGCAACAAGCTTTCTTCTAAAGCTTCCACCTTGCCTGCGTTGCCGACGTTGCGACGGAATGATTTGGCATTGGAACGGGCTAATGTTCCATCAATACAGAAGCTTCTTGCACAGTTGCCTCGTCGCCGTACTTCGGAGCGGTTGACTCCGCTTGGCTGACGGCTGGCTGTGCAGCTTTCCAACTGGCTGTGGGCTTTGTGACTGAGGGGGATTGCATGTCTGCGATTTGAGCGGCAGCCGGGAAAAGGTCATATGGCAAACGGCGTGGGCGCATACCCAAGGGTTAGACGCCGTTTGGGGTTATTTGCAATACAAATTAATGTGGTTTAGCCTCGCCTCCACACATACATGGAAACTTACACACAAGCCAAGCCAGCGATCAGTTAAGATTCCAATCATCAGATGTTCTCAACTTATGAAATGCTTACAAATATATGACAAAAGTATGCAACCTCTGCTCTATAAAATAGAATGGTATTAGGGATAAGCATATACCTCGAGAATCTCAAGCTTTTCTAAACTATTCTTGCTTTGGTTTTTATCAAACTGGAAATTTTGCTGAAATGATAAATCGTTTTGATTTGTATACAAAGCTTTTGAGGCTGACAACTTGAAATCCCCATTTTTAACCATTTTTTTTTTTCGAAATCGAATGGACACCTTTCCAATTAGATCTTTGAAAATCTGTACAGCTAGATGAAAAGTGAAATGGTTATATGCAATAGTTTTTCACACGTTTTCCACCCTCGCAAGTAGAATTTGTTGAAAATCCATTGTTCTATTGTTCAGTTTTACTCGTAGCTCGATTTATCAGTTGGTACAAAAACAAATATACCTATACACATACATTCATCTACATATGTGCATCTATTTCTGATTCCGTGGCTTTCAAAGAAACTCTCTTCAACAATTGAGCTTTGTAAACTCTTCTAATTAACATTTGTAATACATATGTGTGTGGATGTATACAAATACACATGTACTTACAATGCAATTGTTTGTGGCAAGTCGTGTTTGAATGATGTTGCTGCTGGTAATTGACACACATTGCCTGACAACGCCGGACAGTCTATGCTGTTGCTATTGTTGTTGTTTCTATGTCTATTTATACACTCGTGGAGGGTACTATAATATTGTCGCGCGTTATGTAACGCTTAGATGAGGACACGTTAAACAACATCAAAAAATGTGTTAAGACCTTTTTATCACAGATCTAAGGAACGTACAGCCATATCATAAAGTTGCCATAGGAAGGATCGGTCGAAAATTAGGTTCTTATATTATCACGATAAGTAGCTTGAATGAACGTTCAGTCAGTTTTACCGAGCACCTCGTTAGTTATTAGCCAAATGTCATTAGGAAGAATCAAGTCATCTCCAGCGAAGTCAGCAATAACAATCACGAATTTGTACCTGTATCTGCGTCATCTGTCTAAAGGGTATTCAGTCTTCGGCCGTCATCAAACTTCTATTTTATTTGTTTGTATTTATCTGCATGCATGGCACGCATAGCATTTGTGAAAGCCAAGCCCGCCGCTCGCACTTGGCCAATTAAATGTCACCGACAGCTCAAAACAGACAACAATTCTGATTGAGCCCAATGCTCGTGCACGTCTGTGTGTTTGCGCAAATGTACGCAATGACTAAATTAACTTTGGATAGCCCACAAATTGGGAACGGGCCACGGACCACGATGAGTCGCACAAATAGCAACTGAGATGACAACAACAAAAAAACATCATGTGCCCCCCAAATCTCTGGTTAGTTATTGGTTAAAGCCCAGTGAACCCAAACAAAACAAAAAAATACTATTCGAGCTGCTTAACTTTGGGCTAGTTGACGTGAGCAGCTACAACTACACTTTATCGACTAGGAAATACCCTGTTTATACATTTGCTTAGACCTTAAGGCAAGCAGCCAACTACCTAGCTAAGCTTCACATTCATCCCAAAGGCCTGGCAAGAAGCCTGCTAATGAAGCAAAGGAGAAGAAGACTTAAAAGGACCTACTCAACAGTTCTAGCAACTAGACCTGGACCTAGACTAAACTAAGCCACAACTTGTGCATATCTAAACTAAGCAACTTTCTACCAAAACTATTGATAAGCTAAGTTAAGCAAGATCCGCACTCTGCTAAAATTTTCTAGTTCTTATTATTTACCAAAATTGCTCAAAACACAGGATATCGATATCGAGTTTTATCGATTGCTTGGAAACGGAGTAAGTTATCGATTATCGGAAGCAAACTCGATCTGCGAGGGAGCTAGGAGCATCTACATCTAAAATTTCTCTAGCTCTTATAGGTTCTGAGATCCTTCCGTTCATACATACGGACGGACGGACGGACGGACAGACAGACGGACATGGCTAGATCGACTCAGCTATTTATGCTGATCAAGAATATATATACTTTATGGGGTCGGAGTTGCTTCCTTCTGCCTGTTATATATTATATTATATATTATATTATATTTGGCTTTCGCACAAACACAATATACCCTTATACCCATTTTTAATGGGTTCAGGCTATTAAAAGCCAAACTTCGTGAAAATCGGATGAGATTAATCTAGAGGGAAAACCATGAAGAAAAATCCAAACTTCGTGAAAATCGGATGAGATTTGGCCGAGATATGGAGATGGCAATTTTTGACCCATGTCTATATACGAATCTTTGGGGTAAGATTTGGACATGAATTTCGACTAAAAAATCGGTGTCGAGATTTGAATGCCAGATTAATCTAGAGGGAAAACCATGAAGAAAAATCCAAACTTCGTGAAAATCGGATGAGATTTGGCCGAGTTATGGGGGTGGTAATTTTTGACCCATGTCTATATACGAATCTTGGGGTAAGATTTGGACATGAATTTCGACTAAAAATTCGGTGTCGAGATTTGAATGCCAGATTAATCTAGAGGGAAAACCATGAAGAAAAATCCAAACTTCGTGAAAATCGGATGAGATTTGGCCGAGATATGGAGATGGCAATTTTTGACCCATGTCTATATACGAATCTTTGGGGTAAGATTTGGACATGAATTTCGACTAAAAATTCGGTGTCGAGATTTGAATGCCAGATTAATCTAGAGGGAAAACCATGAAGAAAAATCCAAACTTTTGACCCATGTCTCGATACGAATCTTGGGGTAAGATTTGGACATGAATTTCGACTAAAAATTCGGTGTCGAGATTTGAATGCCAGATTAATCTAGAGGGAAAACCATGAAGAAAAATCCAAACTTCGTGAAAATCGGATGAGATTTGGCCGAGATATGGAGATGGCAATTTTTGACCCATGTCTATATACGAATCTTTGGGGTAAGATTTGGACATGAATTTCGACTAAAAAATCGGTGTCGAGATTTGAATGCCAGATTAATCTAGAGGGAAAACCATGAAGAAAAATCCAAACTTCGTGAAAATCGGATGAGATTTGGCCGAGTTATGGGGGTGGTAATTTTTGACCCATGTCTATATACGAATCTTGGGGTAAGATTTGGACATGAATTTCGACTAAAAATTCGGTGTCGAGATTTGAATGCCAGATTAATCTAGAGGGAAAACCATGAAGAAAAATCCAAACTTCGTGAAAATCGGATGAGATTTGGCCGAGATATGGAGATGGCAATTTTTGACCCATGTCTATATACGAATCTTTGGGGTAAGATTTGGACATGAATTTCGACTAAAAATTCGGTGTCGAGATTTGAATGCCAGATTAATCTAGAGGGAAAACCATGAAGAAAAATCCAAACTTTTGACCCATGTCTCGATACGAATCTTGGGGTAAGATTTGGACATGAATTTCGACTAAAAATTCGGTGTCGAGATTTGAATGCCAGATTAATCTAGAGGGAAAACCATGAAGAAAAATCCAAACTTCGTGAAAATCGGATGAGATTTGGCCGAGATATGGAGATGGCAATTTTTGACCCATGTCTCGATACGAATCTTGGGGTAAGATTTGGACATGAATTTCGACTAAAAATTCGGTGTCGAGAGTTGAATGCCAGATTAATCTAGAGGGAAAACCATGAAGAAAAATCCAAACTTCGTGAAAATCGGATGAGATTTGGCCGAGATATGGAGATGGCAATTTTTGACCCATGTCTATATACGAATCTTGGGGTAAGATTTGGACATGAATTTCGACTAAAAATTCGGTGTCGAGATTTGAATGCCAGATTAATCTAGAGGGAAAACCATGAAGAAAAATCCAAACTTCGTGAAAATCGGATAAGATTTGATCGAGTTATGGGGGTGGTAATTTTTGACCCATGTCTCGATACGAATCTTGGGGTAAGATTTGGACATGAATTTCGACTAAAAATTCGGTGTCGAGATTTGAATGCCAGATTAATCTAGAGGGAAAACCATGAAGAAAAATCCAAACTTCGTGAAAATCGGATGAGATTTGGCCGAGATATGGAGATGGCAATTTTTGACCCATGTCTATATACGAATCTTTGGGGTAAGATTTGGACATGAATTTCGACTAAAAATTCGGTGTCGAGATTTGAATGCCAGATTAATCTAGAGGGAAAACCATGAAGAAAAATCCAAACTTTTGACCCATGTCTCGATACGAATCTTGGGGTAAGATTTGGACATGAATTTCGACTAAAAATTCGGTGTCGAGATTTGAATGCCAGATTAATCTAGAGGGAAAACCATGAAGAAAAATCCAAACTTCGTGAAAATCGGATGAGATTTGGCCGAGATATGGAGATGGCAATTTTTGACCCATGTCTCGATACGAATCTTGGGGTAAGATTTGGACATGAATTTCGACTAAAAATTCGGTGTCGAGATTTGAATGCCAGATTAATCTAGAGGGAAAACCATGAAGAAAAATCCAAACTTCGTGAACATCGGATGAGATTTGGCCGAGATATGGAGATGGCAATTTTTGACCCATGTCTATATACGAATCTTGGG
This sequence comes from Drosophila novamexicana, assembly GCF_003285875.2. Taxonomy (NCBI): domain Eukaryota; kingdom Metazoa; phylum Arthropoda; class Insecta; order Diptera; family Drosophilidae; genus Drosophila; species Drosophila novamexicana. The sequence goes on along the minus strand of NW_020824828.1, from coordinate 3,033,507 downwards.
GTAAGATTTGGACATGAATTTCGACTAAAAATTCGGTGTCGAGATTTGAATGCCAGATTAATCTAGAGGGAAAACCATGAAGAAAAATCCAAACTTCGTGAAAATCGGATAAGATTTGATCGAGTTATGGGGGTGGTAATTTTTGACCCATGTCTCGATACGAATCTTGGGGTAAGATTTGGACATGAATTTCGACTAAAAATTCGGTGTCGAGATTTGAATGCCAGATTAATCTAGAGGGAAAACCATGAAGAAAAATCCAAACTTCGTGAAAATCGAATGAGATTTGGCCGAGATATGGAGATGGCAATTTTTGACCCATGTCTATATACGAATCTTGGGGTAAGATTTGGACATGAATTTCGACTAAAAATTCGGTGTCGAGAGTTGAATGCCAGATTAATCTAGAGGGAAAACCATGAAGAAAAATCCAAACTTCGTGAAAATCGGATAAGATTTGACCGAGTTATGGGGGTGGTAATTTTTGACCCATGTCTATATACGAATCTTGGGGTAAGATTTGGACATGAATTTCGACTAAAAATTCGGTGTCGAGATTTGAATGCCAGATTAATCTAGAGGGAAAACCATGAAGAAAAATCCAAACTTCGTGAAAATCGGATAAGATTTGACCGAGTTATGGGGGTGGTAATTTTTGACCCATGTCTCGATACGAATCTTGGGGTAAGATTTGGACATGAATTTCGACTAAAAATTCGGTGTCGAGATTTGAATGCCAGATTAATCTAGAGGGAAAACCATGAAGAAAAATCCAAACTTCGTGAAAATCGGATAAGATTTGACCGAGTTATGGGGGTGGTAATTTTTGACCCATGTCTCGATACGAATCTTGGGGTAAGATTTGGACATGAATTTCGAATAAAAATTCGGTGTCGAGATTTGAATGCCAGATTAATCTAGAGGGAAAACCATGAAGAAAAATCCAAACTTCGTGAACATCGGATGAGATTTGGCCGAGATATGGAGATGGCAATTTTTGACCCATGTCTATATACGAATCTTGGGGTAAGATTTGGACATGAATTTCGACTAAAAATTCGGTGTCGAGATTTGAATGCCAGATTAATCTAGAGGGAAAACCATGAAGAAAAATCCAAACTTCGTGACAATCGGATAAGATTTGACCGAGTTATGGGGGTGGTAATTTTTGACCCATGTCTCGATACGAATCTTGGGGTAAGATTTGGACATGAATTTCGACTAAAAATTCGGTGTCGAGATTTGAATGCCAGATTAATCTAGAGGGAAAACCATGAAGAAAAATCCAAACTTCGTGAAAATCGGATGAGATTTGGCCGAGATATGGAGATGGCAATTTTTGACCCATGTCTATATACGAATCTTGGGGTAAGATTTGGACATGAATTTCGACTAAAAATTCGGTGTCGAGATTTGAATGCCAGATTAATCTAGAGGGAAAACCATGAAGAAAAATCCAAACTTCGTGAAAATCGGATAAGATTTGACCGAGTTATGGGGGTGGTAATTTTTGACCCATGTCTCGATACGAATCTTGGGGTAAGATTTGGACATGAATTTCGACTAAAAATTCGGTGTCGAGATTTGAATGCCAGATTAATCTAGAGGGAAAACCATGAAGAAAAATCCAGACTTCGTGAAAATCGGATGAGATTTGGCCGAGATATGGAGATGGCAATTTTTGACCCATGTCTATATACGAATCTTGGGGTAAGATTTGGACATGAATTTCGACTAAAAATTCGGTGTCGAGATTTGAATGCCAGATTAATCTAGAGGGAAAACCATGAAGAAAAATCCAAACTTCGTGAAAATCGGATAAGATTTGACCGAGTTATGGGGGTGGTAATTTTTGACCCATGTCTCGATACGAATCTTGGGGTAAGATTTGGACATGAATTTCGACTAAAAATTCGGTGTCGAGATTTGAATGCCAGATTAATCTAGAGGGAAAACCATGAAGAAAAATCCAAACTTCGTGAAAATCGGATAAGATTTGACCGAGTTATGGGGGTGGTAATTTTTGACCCATGTCTCGATACGAATCTTGGGGGTAAGATTTGGACATGAATTTCGAATAAAAATTCGGTGTCGAGATTTGAATGCCAGATTAATCTAGAGGGAAAACCATGAAGAAAAATCCAAACTTCGTGAACATCGGATGAGATTTGGCCGAGATATGGAGATGGCAATTTTTGACCCATGTCTATATACGAATCTTGGGGTAAGATTTGGACATGAATTTCGACTAAAAATTCGGTGTCGAGATTTGAATGCCAGATTAATCTAGAGGGAAAACCATGAAGAAAAATCCAAACTTCGTGAACATCGGATGAGATTTGGCCGAGATATGGAGATGGCAATTTTTGACCCATGTCTATATACGAATCTTGGGGTAAGATTTGGACATGAATTTCGACTAAAAATTCGGTGTCGAGATTTGAATGCCAGATTAATCTAGAGGGAAAACCATGAAGAAAAATCCAGACTTCGTGAAAATCGGATGAGATTTGGCCGAGATATGGAGATGGCAATTTTTGACCCATGTCTATATACGAATCTTGGGGTAAGATTTGGACATGAATTTCGACTAAAAATTCGGTGTCGAGATTTGAATGCCAGATTAATCTAGAGGGAAAACCATGAAGAAAAATCCAAACTTCGTGAAAATCGGATAAGATTTGACCGAGTTATGGGGGTGGTAATTTTTGACCCATGTCTCGATACGAATCTTGGGGTAAGATTTGGACATGAATTTCGACTAAAAATTCGGTGTCGAGATTTGAATGCCAGATTAATCTAGAGGGAAAACCATGAAGAAAAATCCAAACTTCGTGAAAATCGGATAAGATTTGACCGAGTTATGGGGGTGGTAATTTTTGACCCATGTCTCGATACGAATCTTGGGGGTAAGATTTGGACATGAATTTCGACTAAAAATTCGGTGTCGAGATTTGAATGCCAGATTAATCTAGAGGGAAAACCATGAAGAAAAATCCAAACTTCGTGAACATCGGATGAGATTTGGCCGAGATATGGAGATGGCAATTTTTGACCCATGTCTATATACGAATCTTGGGGTAAGATTTGGACATGAATTTCGACTAAAAATTCGGTGTCGAGATTTGAATGCCAGATTAATCTAGAGGGAAAACCATGAAGAAAAATCCAAACTTCGTGAAAATTGGATGAGATTTGGCCGAGATATGGAGATGGCAATTTTTGACCCATGTCTATATACGAATCTTGGGGTAAGATTTGGACATGAATTTCGACTAAAAATTCGGTGTCGAGATTTAAATGCCAGATTAATCTAGAGGGAAAACCATGAAGAAAAATCCAAACTTCGTGAAAATCGGATGAGATTTGGCCGAGATATGGAGATGGCAATTTTTGACCCATGTCTATATACGAATCTTGGGGTAAGATTTGGACATGAATTTCGACTAAAAATTCGGTGTCGAGATTTGAATGCCAGATTAATCTGGAGGGAAACCCATGAAGAAAAATCCAAACTTCGTGAAAATCAGATAAGATTTGACCGAGTTATGGGGGTGGTAATTTTTGACCCATGTCTCGATACGAATCTTGGGGTAAGATTTGGACATGAATTTCGACTAAAAATTCGGTGTCGAGATTTGAATGCCAGATTAATCTAGAGGGAAAACCATGAAGAAAAATCCAAACTTCGTGAAAATCGGATGAGATTTGGCCGAGATATGGAGATGGCAATTTTTGACTCATGTCTATATACGAATCTTGGGGTAAGATTTGGACATGAATTTCGACTAAAATTCGGTGTCGAGATTTGAATGCCAGATTAATCTAGAGGGAAAACCATGAAGAAAAATCCAAACTTCGTGAAAATCGGATGAGATTTGGCCGAGATATGGAGATGGCAATTTTTGACCCATGTCTATATACGAATCTTGGGGTAAGATTTGGACATGAATTTCGACTAAAAATTCGGTGTCGAGATTTGAATGCCAGATTAATCTAGAGGGAAAACCATGAAGAAAAATCCAAACTTCGTGAAAATCGGATAAGATTTGACCGAGTTATGGGGGTGGTAATTTTTGACCCATGTCTATATACGAATCTTGGGGTAAAATTTGGACATGAATTTCGACCAAAAGATCGGTGTCGAGATTTAAATGCCAGATTAATCTAGAGGGAAACCCATGAAGAAAAATCCAAACTTCGTGAAAATCAGATAAGATTTGACCGAGTTATGGGGGTGGTAATTTTTGACCCATGTCTCGATACGAATCTTGGGGTAAGATTTGGACATGAATCTCGACTAAAAATTCGGTGTCGAGATTTGAATGCCAGATTAATCTAGAGGGAAAACCATGAAGAAAAATCCAAACTTCGTGAAAATCGGATGAGATTTGGCCGAGATATGGAGATGGCAATTTTTGACCCATGTCTATATACGAATCTTGGGGTAAGATTTGGACATGAATTTCGACTAAAAATTCGGTGTCGAGATTTGAATGCCAGATTAATCTAGAGGGAAAACCATGAAGAAAAATCCAAACTTCGTGAAAATCAGATAAGATTTGATCGAGTTATGGGGGTGGTAATTTTTGACCCATGTCTCGATACGAATCTTGGGGTGAGATTTGGACATGAATTTCGACTAAAAATTCGGTGTCGAGATTTGAATGCCAGATTAATCTAGAGGGAAAACCATGAAGAAAAATCCAAACTTCGTGAAAATCGGATGAGATTTGGCCGAGATATGGAGATGACAATTTTTGACCCATGTCTATATACGAATCTTGGGGTAAGATTTGGACATGAATTTCGACTAAAAATTCGGTGTCGAGAGTTGAATGCCAGATTAATCTAGAGGGAAAACCATGAAGAAAAATCCAAACTTCGTGAAAATCGGATAAGATTTGACCGAGTTATGGGGGTGGTAATTTTTGACCCATGTCTATATACGAATCTTGGGGTAAGATTTGGACATGAATTTCGACTAAAAATTCGGTGTCGAGATTTGAATGCCAGATTAATCTAGAGGGAAAACCATGAAGAAAAATCCAAACTTCGTGAAAATCGGATAAGATTTGACCGAGTTATGGGGGTGGTAATTTTTGACCCATGTCTCGATACGAATCTTGGGGTAAGATTTGGACATGAATTTCGACTAAAAATTCGGTGTCGAGATTTGAATGCCAGATTAATCTAGAGGGAAAACCATGAAGAAAAATCCAAACTTCGTGAAAATCGGATAAGATTTGACCGAGTTATGGGGGTGGTAATTTTTGACCCATGTCTCGATACGAATCTTGGGGTAAGATTTGGACATGAATTTCGACTAAAAATTCGGTGTCGAGATTTGAATGCCAGATTAATCTAGAGGGAAAACCATGAAGAAAAATCCAAACTTCGTGAAAATCGGATAAGATTTGACCGAGTTATGGGGGTGGTAATTTTTGACCCATGTCTCGATACGAATCTTGGGGTAAGATTTGGACATGAATTTCGACTAAAAATTCGGTGTCGAGATTTGAATGCCAGATTAATCTAGAGGGAAAACCATGAAGAAAAATCCAGACTTCGTGAAAATCGGATGAGATTTGGCCGAGATATGGAGATGGCAATTTTTGACCCATGTCTATATACGAATCTTGGGGTAAGATTTGGACATGAATTTCGACTAAAAATTCGGTGTCGAGATTTGAATGCCAGATTAATCTAGAGGGAAAACCATGAAGAAAAATCCAAACTTCGTGAAAATTGGATGAGATTTGACCGAGTTATGGGGGTGGTAATTTTTGACCCATGTCTCGATACGAATCTTGGGGTAAGATTTGGACATGAATTTCGACTAAAAATTCGGTGTCGAGATTTGAATGCCAGATTAATCTAGAGGGAAAACCATGAAGAAAAATCCAAACTTCGTGAAAATCGGATGAGATTTGGCCGAGATATGGAGATGGCAATTTTTGACTCATGTCTATATACGAATCTTGGGGTAAGATTTGGACATGAATTTCGACTAAAATTCGGTGTCGAGATTTGAATGCCAGATTAATCTAGAGGGAAAACCATGAAGAAAAATCCAAACTTCGTGAAAATCGGATGAGATTTGGCCGAGATATGGAGATGGCAATTTTTGACCCATGTCTATATACGAATCTTGGGGTGAGATTTGGACATGAATTTCGACTAAAATTCGGTGTCGAGATTTGAATGCCAGATTAATCTAGAGGGAAAACCATGAAGAAAAATCCAAACTTCGTGAAAATCGGATAAGATTTGATCGAGTTATGGGGGTGGTAATTTTTGACCCATGTCTCGATACGAATCTTGGGGTGAGATTTGGACATGAATTTCGACTAAAAATTCGGTGTCGAGATTTGAATGCCAGATTAATCTAGAGGGAAAACCATGAAGAAAAATCCAAACTTCGTGAAAATCGGATGAGATTTGGCCGAGATATGGAGATGACAATTTTTGACCCATGTCTATATACGAATCTTGGGGTAAGATTTGGACATGAATTTCGACTAAAAATTCGGTGTCGAGAGTTGAATGCCAGATTAATCTAGAGGGAAAACCATGAAGAAAAATCCAAACTTCGTGAAAATCGGATAAGATTTGACCGAGTTATGGGGGTGGTAATTTTTGACCCATGTCTATATACGAATCTTGGGGTAAGATTTGGACATGAATTTCGACTAAAAATTCGGTGTCGAGATTTGAATGCCAGATTAATCTAGAGGGAAAACCATGAAGAAAAATCCAAACTTCGTGAAAATCGGATAAGATTTGACCGAGTTATGGGGGTGGTAATTTTTGACCCATGTCTCGATACGAATCTTGGGGTAAGATTTGGACATGAATTTCGACTAAAAATTCGGTGTCGAGATTTGAATGCCAGATTAATCTAGAGGGAAAACCATGAAGAAAAATCCAAACTTCGTGAAAATCGGATAAGATTTGACCGAGTTATGGGGGTGGTAATTTTTGACCCATGTCTCGATACGAATCTTGGGGTAAGATTTGGACATGAATTTCGACTAAAAATTCGGTGTCGAGATTTGAATGCCAGATTAATCTAGAGGGAAAACCATGAAGAAAAATCCAAACTTCGTGAAAATCGGATAAGATTTGACCGAGTTATGGGGGTGGTAATTTTTGACCCATGTCTCGATACGAATCTTGGGGTAAGATTTGGACATGAATTTCGACTAAAAATTCGGTGTCGAGATTTGAATGCCAGATTAATCTAGAGGGAAAACCATGAAGAAAAATCCAGACTTCGTGAAAATCGGATGAGATTTGGCCGAGATATGGAGATGGCAATTTTTGACCCATGTCTATATACGAATCTTGGGGTAAGATTTGGACATGAATTTCGACTAAAAATTCGGTGTCGAGATTTGAATGCCAGATTAATCTAGAGGGAAAACCATGAAGAAAAATCCAAACTTCGTGAAAATTGGATGAGATTTGACCGAGTTATGGGGGTGGTAATTTTTGACCCATGTCTCGATACGAATCTTGGGGTAAGATTTGGACATGAATTTCGACTAAAAATTCGGTGTCGAGATTTGAATGCCAGATTAATCTAGAGGGAAAACCATGAAGAAAAATCCAAACTTCGTGAAAATCGGATGAGATTTGGCCGAGATATGGAGATGGCAATTTTTGACTCATGTCTATATACGAATCTTGGGGTAAGATTTGGACATGAATTTCGACTAAAATTCGGTGTCGAGATTTGAATGCCAGATTAATCTAGAGGGAAAACCATGAAGAAAAATCCAAACTTCGTGAAAATCGGATGAGATTTGGCCGAGATATGGAGATGGCAATTTTTGACCCATGTCTATATACGAATCTTGGGGTAAGATTTGGACATGAATTTCGACTAAAAATTCGGTGTCGAGATTTGAATGCCAGATTAATCTAGAGGGAAAACCATGAAGAAAAATCCAAACTTCGTGAAAATCGGATAAGATTTGACCGAGTTATGGGGGTGGTAATTTTTGACCCATGTCTATATACGAATCTTGGGGTAAAATTTGGACATGAATTTCGACCAAAAAATCGGTGTCGAGATTTAAATGCCAGATTAATCTAGAGGGAAAACCATGAAGAAAAATCCAAACTTCGTGAAAATCGGATGAGATTTGGCCGAGATATGGAGATGGCAATTTTTGACCCATGTCTATATACGAATCTTGGGGTAAGATTTGGACATGAATTTCGACTAAAAATTCGGTGTCGAGATTTGAATGCCAGATTAATCTAGAGGGAAAACCATGAAGAAAAATCCAAACTTCGTGAAAATTGGATGAGATTTGGCCGAGATATGGAGATGGCAATTTTTGACCCATGTCTATATACGAATCTTGGGGTAAGATTTGGACATGAATTTCGACTAAAAATTCGGTGTCGAGATTTGAATGCCAGATTAATCTAGAGGGAAAACCATGAAGAAAAATCCAAACTTCGTGAAAATCGGATGAGATTTGGCCGAGATATGGAGATGGCAATTTTTGACCCATGTCTATATACGAATCTTGGGGTAAGATTTGGACATGAATTTCGACTAAAAATTCGGTGTCGAGAGTTGAATGCCAGATTAATCTAGAGGGAAAACCATGAAGAAAAATCCAAACTTCGTGAAAATCGGATAAGATTTGACCGAGTTATGGGGGTGGTAATTTTTGACCCATGTCTCGATACGAATCTTGGGGTAAGATTTGGACATGAATTTCGACTAAAAATTCGGTGTCGAGATTTGAATGCCAGATTAATCTAGAGGGAAAACCATGAAGAAAAATCCAAACTTCGTGAAAATCGGATGAGATTTGGCCGAGATATGGAGATGGCAATTTTTGACCCATGTCTATATACGAATCTTGGGGTAAGATTTGGACATGAATTTCGACTAAAAATTCGGTGTCGAGATTTGAATGCCAGATTAATCTAGAGGGAAAACCATGAAGAAAAATCCAAACTTCGTGAAAATCGGATAAGATTTGACCGAGTTATGGGGGTGGTAATTTTTGACCCATGTCTCGATACGAATCTTGGGGTAAGATTTGGACATGAATTTCGACTAAAAATTCGGTGTCGAGATTTGAATGCCATATTAATCTAGAGGGAAAACCATGAAGAAAAATCCAAACTTCGTGAAAATCGGATGAGATTTGGCCGAGATATGGAGATGGCAATTTTTGACCCATGTCTATATACGAATCTTGGGGTAAGATTTGGACATGAATTTCGACTAAAAATTCGGTGTCGAGATTTGAATGCCAGATTAATCTAGAGGGAAAACCATGAAGAAAAATCCAAACTTCGTGAAAATCGGATGAGATTTGGCCGAGATATGGAGATGGCAATTTTTGACCCATGTCTATATACGAATCTTGGGGTAAGATTTGGACATGAATTTCGACTAAAAATTCGGTGTCGAGATTTGAATGCCAGATTAATCTAGAGGGAAAACCATGAAGAAAAATACAAACTTCGTGAAAATCGGATAAGATTTGACCGAGTTATGGGGGTGGTAATTTTTGACCCATGTCTATATACGAATCTTGGGGTAAAATTTGGACATGAATTTCGACCAAAAAATCGGTGTCGAGATTTAAATGCCAGATTAATCTAGAGGGAAAACCATGAAGAAAAATACAAACTTCGTGAAAATCGGATGAGATTTGGCCGAGATATGGAGATGGCAATTTTTGACCCATGTCTATATACGAATCTTGGGGTAAGATTTGGACATGAATTTCGATTAAAAATTCGGTGTCGAGATTTCAATGCCAGATTAATCTAGAGGGAAAACCATGAAGAAAAATATAATACAATATACCCTCTTATACCCAATTTTAATGGGTTCAGGGTATAAAAATAGTCGGAAGCATTTTATGCTCAAGTTGGCCTGAAAATGCTCGTTAAGCTTGTAATGGACAGCTAAAAGCAGCTACAGATGATAGCTCTACCACAAATCGCTTAATTATATATATTTTTCATTTGTTTGTTTTTCCATTTGTTTGAACGTTTCGTTGATCTACCTGCTGATGAGGTGGGGAAGGGGAGTGTAAAGTACTTGTAGCTGACCAAATTTCACATACATATACCTGCTGACCATGGGCTATAGGGCCTGATCCTTAGATATATATAAACGATCATTAATTGAGTTCAGATTTATTACATAAATACAGCGCTGCTGTAAGCGATCAATAATATTCGATAGCAACAATCTGGGGTACTTTCATTTTGTCGTGAAGTGTGTTATATAAATATATATATATATTGATCAGAGTCGATCGAAAAAGTTAAGATGTTAATTACAGTCATAAAAACAATCCATATAAAATTGAGTTACGTGAAAACGTACTTATTATAATTTTAGTCAATAACAAAAAAGTCCAAATTAACATTTAAATTTTATAAGCCATTATGCACATTCTGTAATTTATTAACAATTTTATAAATTGTTCTGCAGAACGTTTTTACAAAATCCGAAAAGCTAAAAACATGAAATTTGGTATTCAAATGCCAAATGTAGATTTTTAAGAGGCCAACTTAATATTTATTGATATTCAAATAATTATTTTACCCGCAGGGAATACCAAATTTGTGATGATAGTTTTTGTTGTAAGAATAAGCAAAATTTACATTGAGTAAGCTTTGAAGATATTTTATGGGAATGAAAGAACAGGTGTACGCAAATAGGTAGAATGGCAATTTTTAAAGTTTGAGCATTTCCCGACCGGACTTTGTACGCGTGTGTTTTGGGAAAATTACCCGTCGTCGCCGGGCTGAAAATGCAAATGTTACCGAATGTCATTCGCCTCAACTTCACAAATATACATACATATAACGTTTATACTTGCAAATGTCTTTGATGTGCTTCTGGCCGCACTTTTGCTCCACACCCGGCCAATATATAAGAAAGAAATCCATTTAAACGAACCTTAAGCGATTTTGAACAGATGTCTGCATAGTCAAACAATTGATCAGTTGCTAACAATAACAATTGCCTTTTCTGATCAACGAGCGGCAAACTGGTTTAAGTCTATTATAAAGCTCGCATTCGCAACAGAACGATAAATTGAGTCAATTGGGAGGCTCTTTTATATCGCGAATATTGAAAAAATAGTGAAATGACAAGCCCGAGACGAGCTGGGACTTCTTAAAGTGCGACATGTGCAGTGCAAATCGAATTGATTCACGTGTGTCATAGCGTAGCGGAATAAGTGCATAAGCTAAGCCATATATTGTAGCATGTAAGTGTGGGTAAGTGAACTCTTCAGTTTAACCCCAATAAATAGCTGATTGACCCAAGGTCAATAGGCGTCTACAAGTTCTATCACCAGCAAATATGTCCATCAACTCTCGATTTGCAAGCCGCTTGTTTCTCCCACAAGGTTTCAACCTGTTGCGAATTACAACGCAAAGTTGCCAATCTGTCAAAATGAATTCATCTATTTGGCAACGACAAACATACTTCCAGAGTTGCCATCTTAGCTAAAAGTCAGGTGGACTTTTCATCAAAATAAGAAATACCCATTCATTCTAATAGACTTCATTCAATATAGACTTTACTCAAATATTCGATATTCCAACTAGATCTAACATTATCTTTTAACTTCATAGTTCGACAATTAAATGCGCGATCGCAAATTTTTGTCGCCCATTTCCACTAAGGAGGAGTGCATTTTGCGAAAAGTGTGAAACAGCCCTCAAATTGAATTGAATAAATGTATTTGAAAGTGAGTTTAAGGCCGATCGGATGGAAAACAAAAAAAGTGGCATACAAACGTTTTTCGCGAGTTTTCCACACATGCGGTTGGAATTTCCCGAAAACCCACCTTAACGTGCACCTTTATCATATAAGCTAACTACAGGGTAAATTTTAGCTTCCTAGCTTGTACGATCTGGGCTGTGCGTTAATCATCAATCAGTCAGTCAGTCAGTTTGATATATAGAGATTGAATGTCTACTTTATAGTATATGCTGTCCAACTATATGTTTATTTGGTTAAATAATATAAAAACGCGCCAAAATTCGTGTATCAAGTTGTTAACTGCTAGTTTAAAGATTTTTGGATCAATGCAAAATGGAACAGAGTCCTTAAAATGTTTGGCATAGAATCTGAAGGATCTATTTTTGCACATTTCGCATGAGCCAAGGCTTGGCTCGTACTCACCGCACTATAAATAAGCCAGAGAGAGAGAGAGATAGAGAGAGAGAGAGAGAGAGAGAGAGAGAGAGAGAGAGAGAGAGAGAGAGAGCAAATAGCCCAAGGCAAGGTCGTTAACGGGTTTTGTTTCGCTACGTCTATAAGAAAGCGAAACCAATGAAAACTGAATGCGGAAATGGTTTGAGGCACAAGTGTACACGAGAAGGCTCTCATAGATAAGCAAAGGTAAGAACACAGGCGTCTCTTTTTTTTTGTTCTTTTTTCGTCTATCGTGATCGTCGATCTTCTGAGTAAGATGATAAAAAAGAAGAATGAAAAAAAAGAACACGAACAGAATCGCTTTTAATTATTACCTATGAGAGTATCGCAAGATTCGGTTTCTACGAGAATGCTGGGACATGTATTGTGCGAACGCTTGAGCAAAACAAACAACAAGAAAAAGTGCGCTGACCGACTAGGCGGTACCCTGTGCCCCTTAGGAAATAAAATAAGAGCTTTATCGGTGAAACATGCTCGAAAAAGGAGCGAAAAATTTTAAAAGAACGGGAAGAGTTTTCAATCAACTCAGCTCGTAGTCCTGATCGACATGAACTAGGCACGATTTTAACTTTTGTCTGCCTAAAACATTGGCACTAACTTATGCTACCCTATTGAGTGGGCACAGGGTATAAAAACAAAGTCCAAGTCAATGTGCCATTGTTGCCATGTTCGCGATCTTTGCGGTTGTCGTTGTTGATGTCGTTGTTGTTGTTGTTGTTGTTGTTGTTGTTGTTGTTGTTGTTGTTGTTGTTGTTGCCTAGATTGCTGAATCAGTTCATAATGATTAAGAACTTTTTTTCTTACTTAATAGAGTTTAGCGCCTAGTGAAATTCTGGGTCAGTGGAATAAGAAACGAGAAGAAAAAAAGCAGAAATATGCCAACAAAAAATCATAATAATGAGTAACAAAGTGAAAGCACATCAAAATCAAATATGTTGTCAGCTTGGCATCAAAAAAATAAAGGCAAGAACAAGCGCAATATGTCTTTAAGTTTCGGACAGCTGAGCTGTTCCCCAACAGTTGTTGAGCAGTTCATTTATGTGCTTGTTACATATTTATATGTATATGTTCCATTTTATCAGCAGCAAAATATACTGTCACCATTCTACATTAATTTAGAACATGTGTAGCTACACAAGTTCGTGTGGGTGTACCCAGGAATTCCATTGAAACATATAACATCCCGATTGGGTCTATAACATTTCATTAGCGCTATGTTGTGTGTTTGGTATCAATGCCACATCAATCTCTCAATTGACTTCAGGCTATCAAACGTTATAAATGTGAAAAACATGTAGATGATGGTTGGTTGGATGGATGGAACGAGGGGGGGGGGGGGGGGGGCAATCTGATTAGAATTTCATACTGATGTACTGACTAATTGGCATTCAACGTGAAGCCCAACTGAAGAATTGGCAAATTCCACGCACTAGAGTGGATGATGAGCGGAAAACTGTTGCATAATACAGCTTAGCCACGTTTATCCGCGATGCTCGGCATCGAGCTCATTACGGCTTATCGAAATTCTCGATTTAATGAGCCCACAAATTTATACATTCAAAAAATGTTATTACTTTTATTTACTGTAAACAGGAACACATGTTTCTACAACTATAAATACATATCCGAATATAAACAGATATCTAATTTTATTCCAAAAAATGTAGTCCGGCTGTGTTTGATTCGATACATTTGGTAATAAAATTATGATTACCTCTATTATCCAAAGAGAAAGCTTACGGATAATTGACGTAAATCAAGGTTAATAGAGCTAAATAATCAATCTGTCAGTTTCTTAACAAAGTGTCGGATAATCGAGGCTCAACAAGGGTATTCGATTGATTGAATCAAAGACTGATAATTCAGATTCAAGAAAAACCCTGAGATTTATCTATGCATTCCATTTATAGATATGAATGTGTATAGTTTTTTAAGATCAGGGTTCCCATATAAATGTAAATTCGTATGTTGATGAAAAACAAACACGCACACCACGGAAGCCCCTTCCCCTCCCCCCTTCAATGCCCCACAGCCAAACAAGCCATGCATCAGAGCACAAAATCCACATTGCCTAACCTAACCTATAAACGCAAGCCAAAAGAGAGCATGCGAACCAATACACACGTACGATTCGCTACTTGAGAATGTATTTGTGATCGGCAACAGCAGCTTTTGTTATTGTTCTGAATGTTGAATTTATTCTTAATGCATTGTTGCTCTCGCTCTCTTTCTTCCTCTCTCACTCTCTCTAACTAACTTACAAACATTGCTGTGTTTGTTCAAAAGCACGAAGTTGGCTGTGCGACAAATCGTCGAGAACTTGAAGATGTCATCGCATTTACCGTAATGCCAGCTTTCGCAGGCAGTATATGTACATATGCATGTTTATGTATTCGCTAAGAGCTATCGGCGTCAACGGCGGCGTCACAGCATCCGTCAGCGCCAGTGTCGCTGACGGCGGAAGTGCACAAACGTGCAGAGGAGGAAGCGTAAGACACGAGGCCGCCGCCACCGCTGATAGAGAAGCACGGGCCAAAAATGTATTTTAATAAGCGAGAGATACAACAAATCTGCCATTAGTGCGAAAGAGAGACCGCGCAATTTGTGCTTATCAGCGCTGATCGGATTGCGCGTGAGGGAGTGAGAGGGGAAGAGAGGGCCAGAGAAAGCCCCACACAAGTTTTGTTGTTCGGTATTACGAAACACATACGTACATATTTACTCACCTCTTTGACTTTTAGACGCTTCTCCTTTATGCCGGCATCCGCATGCTCTGCCGCTAGCTCTCTGCCCATGCCCATGGGTAGCTTAAGCTGTTGTTCGCCATGGAGCGGATTGTTGTTGTTGTTTAGGATTGTGTCATCGGATGCTGGCATGGACACTCGATGATGAGCTGCCATCTCTGGCGGTGCCTCCTGTTCCATGGGCTGTTCCTGTTGGGCAGCCGGCACCGGCGCCGGCGCCTGTGCAACCGCATCGGCCGCCGCCTGCGGCTCATCGAAAATGTCGCCCAGTTCGGCGATGATCTTCTGCTGGAGGCGCTGGCGATCGCCCATAAAGTGAGGATCTTCGTCGCGCGGCGCATGCGCGGCCAGCGGTGGGGCCGGGATAAAGATCTCGGGACCGGCCTTCTGGAAGTGCTTGTAGACGCGCAGCACGCGCTCGCTGCCAAAGTTGTCTGGCAGCAGGAAAATGCCGCCAAAGCAGAGGAAGCACAGCGTAGCTAGCACGAGTCCAATCAGACATTTCTCGCGCGAGTGGAAGTTGGATTTGCGTCCAATTGGGCCAATTCGATACATTTTCGCCTTTGGTATTGTTGTATGTAGTTGTTTGGTGTGTTTGTAGCTGCGTCCCAGCTGTTTGACCGCACAACCGTAATGCCGGCTTTAAAACACATTCACGCACATAAGCACCGAGACACACACACACGCATACACACAATGACGCAGGCGCAGGCAGAACTTTTTAATGCTGCAGCTGCATTTTTTTTGTTATTGTTCTCGTTTTTACTCTTTTTTGTATTACTTGGCTATTTTTGGCAAATCATATGACACGTAAGCGCAGGCGGAAAACTACTAAATACAATCCAAAAAAAATTACTAGCAACAAAATCGAAGCGCAGCGCCGTCGCTTACAAACTGCGACGACGGCGTGGCGAATTACTATGCGAGCGAAAGAGATAGAGAGAGCGAGCGAGGTTTGCTAGCAGAGACGCACGCAATTTATAATCAGCAACAGCAACAATATTAGCGGCTCTAGTTATTACAGAATACCGTTAACGCGAATGTACCGTACGGAGAGCGCCAAAGATGCGAAAAGTTTCCCCCAAGCGAAGGGGCGTGTGACAAATGTTACAGCTGTGCGAATATGAATGCGAATGCGAATGCGAATGAGGGTGGCTGCTGCCTCTGCTGCTAAAACTGTCTGGACGTAGACTGAGGCGTACCCGCCGCTGCTAGCGCCGTCGTCGCCGTCGCCAGCGCTAGCGTTGACGTCTGCTTTGATTTTTTTTTTTTTTTGCAACTGACTTTTGTTGCTGTTGTTTTTGTCGCCGTAGTTATTGTTGCTGTGTCAGCAGCACTTTCTATTTGACAACAGCACAAAAAGACAGGCACAGATTTTGTTATAACCTGGCACTTATGATTTGTTGTTTACAACAATTTAAACACATATACAAACACACACACAGGCACACAAGCCAATTAAATAAACAACGCGTCTTTGTCTTATATTACTATTAAACTCGCACAATATTTAATTTAATATACATTAGATCACAGTCGGAACAGCAGCATAACACGAACGGGAGCGGCAGAGCGTTTAAAATGTTTCCATTCCTTTCACGAATATTTATTGTATTTTGTTTTATACTTGCATTTCGCATATTTTTGTTGTCACGGCGTTGCCAGATTTTATAATTTCTATCTGGCCATTAAGACGCTGTCTAGCACTGTTTTTTTTTGTCACGCGTTTCTCGCAACATGCATTCGGTAGCCTCTTAAGTTAGTGACGCCACCAAGCACTCTCACAAGTTTACAGTTTCTTAGCCCAACTTAAAAACTTTTAAATTTGAATTTCAATCTTTATAAAAAGTAACAAATAATTATGTTCAAATTAATGAAGAGTTTTGGATACTTTTCCATGAGCAGACACTTTACTATATGCCTAGTTTCATAATGGATGATATTAACAGTTAGTTTTAACGAAAAGCCTGAATACAACCTTCATTTCGGCCAATTCAACCATTTTACTCGAATGTTAACGCGCCGTTTTTCGTAAATTGCTTATCGATAGCTCATCTATCGATAGACAAAATGTAGGTTTCAGTTTTTGTTTTGCTTTGAGCTGACGTTTCGCATAGTTTGTCAATCCCCCAGCTGCGATCATGGAAAAGTGGCTAAGTGAAACCTTATCCAAGTGCCTGGACTGTGTGGTCACGGATCAAATGATGTCGTGAGTGTGCCTAGATGTTATCCGAGTGCATTTTTGTTTTAAACTTAAATCAAATCTGTCCGTTCTCATACCATTACCAGCACCATTTTGGCGATCAGAGATGACCAGGAGTTCGACAACTACTTCGGCAATCTGCTGAGCGAGGACATCGAGGAGCATCGCCTGTTTCTACACAACTGCCGCCGCATGCTGCTCAGCGGCAAGCAACCACGCAGCAATGCCAAAAACAAGTCGCCCGTTACCACAAATGCTCCACCCGTCCAACGGCCCGGTGGCGGGGCGGCCAAGAAGCAGGGTAAATTTGTGAGCATGTATGCTGGCGATGGTAAACTCATGGGCGACACCATTCTGCTGAAGGGGCGACGCAGCTGCGACTGTCAGGCGGCGGAGCACACGCTTATCAACAATTGCCTGGGCTGCGGGCGCATTGTGTGCGAACAGGAGGGCAGCGGGCCGTGCCTCTACTGCGGTGAGCCGGTTTATACCACCGAGGAGGAACAGCAAATGGCGAAGTCCGCAGCGACCACGCGTGCCAATACCAAGGGCCAGGCCAAGGCGCTGAAGAAGCAGCAGCCAAATGCAGCGGCCGGCAAGTCCAATAAGGAAGCCTCGCTGCAACAGGCGCTGGCACAGCGCGATCGTCTGCTGGAGTACGACCGGAACAGCGAGAAACGCACGACAGTCATTGATGATGAGCTGGACTACTTCCAGGAGAACTCCGTTTGGTTGACCGATGCCGAACGCGAGAAGTACGAACAGCTGAAGAGCGAGATGCACGAACTGAAGCACGGCAGCCGGCTGAAGCGCAAGATCAAGGTGGACTTTGCTGGACGGGAGCTGCCCGACGAATCGCTGGTCAGCAAGGAGTACGAGCAGCAGGTGCTGCGCCAGCTGGCTGCTGTTAGCAAGGCTGCAGCCATAGACCAGGGCAGCTCGCTGACCGGTCATTCCGCGCTTGCGCTGGCGCCCAATCTGGGTGTGGCCAAGCCACCCGTGTTCAAGGCGAGCAAGGAGCAGAAAGCGTGGCCCGCACAACCTGCCAATGACGGGCTTGAGCGCGTCTACAATCGGGTGCAGGATAAGGAGCTGCTCGAAATGCAGGACATGCGCCAGTGCCTGTCTATGCACCAGCCCTGGGCATCTCTCCTGGTGGGAGGCATTAAAAAGTATGCACTTCGGCGGATTACGCCAAATGTGATCAAAGCTTTTAATAATGTTTGTAATCCTTTTACTTTTATCCAGGCACGAAGGCCGCGTATGGTACAGCGAGCATCGCGGTCGCCTGTGGATTGCCTCCACCGCCAAGGAGCCGCATGCCGATGACATTGCCCAAATGGAGCAGTTTTATCGTGTGCTCTACAATGGTGAGTTCGCCAAGCAGGCAGAGATCAATATCGTTGGTAACGTTTGCCATTTTCAGATGACAATCTAAAGTTCCCATCGCACTATCCCACAAGCAGTCTGTTGGGCTGTGTGAATGTGGAAAGCTGTTTGCCCCAGGAGGAATACCGTGAACTCTATCCCCAGGGCGAATCCGACAGTCCCTATGTGTTTGTGTGCAGTAAACCGGAACAGTTGCCACTGTTGCTGCCAGTGCAGGGCGAGCACAAGATCTGTAAGTATTCCACACAGGATAACGCTAACAAAACCCAAACCTCTTCCGCTTTCCAGATGAGCTGCCGCTTAAGACGCACAACGCCGCCTGCAAAACAATGCTGCGTGCACGCGCCGCCAAAGGTTGAAATTCAAAAATTAATTACATGGAATCCTGTTAACATTTTACATTCTAAGGAAACTGTTTTGTAAAAACTTTTTAAGCATTTCAATTTAAAGTTTCAAAAATCGCATTGCCGTTATTATCGCTTGGGCTGGGTTAAAATATCGATAACATTTTGCATTCAAGGTATTCCAGCTGAAAGATAAACAGATCGAACGCTCGAATTTAAGAGCTTGTAGATAAAAATGATGTAAGAATTAATCTGCCATGCGTTTACAATCAAAATTCTTATTTCGGAAATTTTACTTGTTTTTAAAAAAAACTCATAAAATTGTTATTGCAAAATAATAATTTTTAAAATATCTTTTTTTTATACAAATGAGAATTTGTAGCACTCTCATTAGCGTTCAGTACAAATAGGAAAAAGTCGTTTATCATTAGAGTGAACCCTCTATTTTGCGAAATTTACAGTATTGTGTTTACAGCAATTCGTTTTATACAAATAATCAGCTGGCGGAATACCCCTAATATTTAGTTTGTTGTGCTTCACATATGTTTGGTGCATTTATGCAATGGTCAATGTGGACGTAGAATACTGGTTAGCTCAGGATCAGCTGCCTTATGTGGCCTGTGTGTGTAGTTAATCCATGCTTTTCCACATTTTCACAGCGGAGCCTGTAACTTTTCGCTGCAGTGCCAGCTGCTGCGGCAGTTTCTGGTGGATGCGGCGCCGGGCGTGCAGGTGTCCTGCCGTCAGGGACGACGCGGCTCCTTTGAGGTGACCATAGACGATCAGCTGGTGCACTCCAAGCTGGCCAGCTTGGCCTTTCCGCAGCATCAGAGCGTGCTCGACCAGGTGCAGCGGGCGGAGCGCGGCGAGCCCCTCGAATCAGTGCAGGCGGCGCCCATCAAGGATTGTACAGTCATGTAGCTCGGGAAGAATGCGGAGCAAATGAGTTTTTAGAGACAAATATATTTATTTTATATTAAAAAAGAAAAAAAAACAGCTAAAGGACAACACAATAAAGTGGGCTTAGCGCCTATAGCGATAGCGTTTGAAGTGGAACCAAAGCTGAAAGATGTTGTTGTGGAACTGGCAACGGAAACCGCGCTTGTAGCTGAACTCCCACTCGCGGTTGACGATCTTGAAGGCGATGTCTTCGTAGGGTGGACCCGTGTGGAAGCGGAGCACCGCAAAGTCAGCATTGTCCGCACAGGGGGTGAGAAAGTATTGCGGCGTCTGCGATTTGTCCATGAGATCCGGATAGAATATGTTAAACTTGTAGCCCTGCACAATCTTTGGCGGCGGATTGTCCATGTCGTAATGCGTCTGATTGTATTTGTTCCACTCAAAGCCCGTGTGCACGCGATTAAAGTAGCGCGGCTTGCGCGGCCGATACTTATCGGTGGCCAGCTGAGGCACTGCATCCAGTGTGGTCTCCACACTGAACTCAGCCTCGTCGCCCTGCATGCCCTTGCGCGCCTCGCCGCGCATGCGCAGCTCTTGAGGCGTCAGCATTGCCAGGTCTACGCGTTCCGGATGCACGAACAGCAAACGCTGGCGCTGCACGCGCCGCTCATCATCGCTGTCCGCGTACAGGCCGCCATCGATGTTGTCCTCATCGGCGGCGGTCAGACGGCGACCGCTGAAATCCTCCTCGCGTATATAGGTGGGACTATAGTTGAGCTGTTTGTAAATTTGGCACGAGTTCTCCAGCTCCCTTAGCGGGCTATCAAAGTTGTGCTCGTCCGCCTCTGACGTCTCCTGTTGCTGTCCAGCCTCCTCCTCGTGCTCCTCCTGCTCCTCTTGGTCCGACTCTTGCTTTATAGACAGCGAGGCAGATGGTGAGACGATCTCAACGACATTTGGTGGATCGTTGTCACGCTTCAAAAGCTGCAGCTTCTCGCGCAGCAGTGCCTGGTGACAATCCCGCAGACGGGCACGTGCCATGTGCGCCTTCAGCTGCGAGAGTAGGCTCTCCCAGTAGCTAATGTCAACGCCATCGGCACGACCGCTTATCTTGGCCTCGATGCGGGCGCGCATCTCCTCCAGCTGTTTGGCGTTCTTGCCGCGAAAGATGTCCGCCACATCCTTGACAACGCTCTGGTGTATGCCATCGCGACGCTGGTTCAGCGAATTCGCCTCGCTCTGCTGAATCTTGTGCTGCTTCTGTAGCTCATCCTGCACAATGGTGACCATATCGTTCCAGAAGTCCATGTGCTTGCCCTGCTCCAGCTCCTCGTACACCTTGATGTCGACCAGCAGATCCTCCAGTTCGTCTATGTTCAGGCCGTGCAGCAGCATGTATGGCTCGTGCATTTGCATCTCCAGGGCATCCTCCAGTTCAGCCTCTGTGTTGGTAGCGGATACGTACTGGGCAAGCAGATCGATTGGTTTGGCACGTCCGTCGCGTATGCGAATCTCGCTGCGCAGACGCGCCTGCTCCAGATGGAACTGGTCCTCATGACGCTGCCACTCGCGGAATTGAACCGCTTCCTTGGCACGCTGCTGTTGCATGGCGTCGTCCTCGCGCGATTGCCGCTCCAATTCGCGCTCTTGACGCAGCTTTTTGACCTTCTCCAGTTCGCGACGATTCTCCAGTTGCTTCTGCAGCGACAGCACTTCGACCGTCTTGCTGGATAGATTGGACAGACCCTCGACCTCGAGTTTCTTGCCCCAGTGGAAGGTGGAGGTCAGATTGGAGTCGCCGAATGGGTTGTCCTCGTTGGAGTACGTTTGGTACTCGTTATCCCAGCCCATGCGCTGGCGTCGCCGCTGCTCTTTGGCCTGCTTTTCGCGCAGGCGACGTGCACGCTTCTCCTCGGGCGTCTCCTTGGCCTTCAGCTCCTCCTTTAAACGCTGGCGTTCCTGCTGTTCCCGCAAGCGGCGCTCCTCCAGCGTTTGTAGCAGCTTTATTGAATTCATTTCGGGACTGCGCTTACCTACTGCTCTTTCGCCTGCAGCGCGATCCCGTCGCTTAGACGCTGACGAGGACGACGAAGCTGATGTGGACGTGGATGAGCTTGATGATGAGGAAGACCGTGTCCGATGCTCTTTGCGTCGTGGCTGCTTCTGCTCTTTGTGCCTCCTACTGCTTCGATCACGGCTTCTGCTGCGGTGCTCTCTCCGCTTGTGGTGATTTCTATCTCGTTCTTGTTCCCGTTCCTTCTCCCGCCCACGTTCGAGCTCACTTGTGGATCTGTCCCGATGCTTGTCGTGGCTACGTTTGTGCTTGTGCTTAGAACTGTGAGTCCGTGAGCTTTTCCTGTCCTTGCTACGACTGCGACTGCGACTGCGACGTCGCGATTTTTCCTTGGGCATATTTAGGTACCGAAATGTTAAACGTTTGTAATAAACCACAAAAAAAGCGACGCTAATTGTGTTTAGATTGCGGTGGTCCTTGTGATGGCAAGATGGCAAGAGAGCAGCAGCTGCTTCTTATCGATACTATCGATTACACTATGCAAGCATATAATGTGTATATTAACCAACACTCACGATTGAGCGGCAAAAACTATATTAATATTCAAAATATGCATAAAGTTGGTATCGTGACGCTATAAATTAACGCAAATTAAAAACCAATGGGAGACTGCTTATGAGGAGCCTTCCCCCTCAGTAATATAAAAATAACTTTCGGCACATTTACACTTGCAGTTGTTTTTTGTTTTTAAAACTTCATAGTGACGACCTCTAATGCACAAACATGTGGCAATGTTGTAATGTATCGATGTGTAATATATCGATATGTATATGTGATATCGGAGTCGTGTGACATCTTATTGATAAATAATTACCGGTTGCTTTTCAAGTTGTGGCCGGCCATAAATACCGCTGAAGCTATTAACAAATGCGCAATAATGAGCGAGTACACGGCGGAGTTCAGTGCTGCAGAGCAGGCGCTGATCGATAAAGAGTTTTCCAGACTTGCGGGTAAGTGGTGAAATAGGAACCAATGCAACTGATAAGAATCTAATTGAGATCTACGTCATGCACTCAACCAGATAGCACCTATCTCGACCATGCAGGCACAACCCTCTATGCCGAAAGCCAAGTGTCAGCTGCAGCCCAACAGCTGCAACGCGATGTTATTTGCAATCCGCACACCTGCCGCGCCACCGGCGACTATGTGGATCAGGTGCGCTACAGGTAAGGCTATTGTTAAAGGGCATACGATATATTAACCTAATGATGATGCATGATGCAGAATCTTGGAGTTCTTCAATACGAGCGCAGACGACTATCACGTAGTTTTCACGGCGAATGCGACGGCTGCACTGCGTCTGGTGGCCGAACATTTTGACTTTGGCAAAGATGGAAACTTTCACTACTGCCAGGAGAATCATACCTCGGTGCTGGGCATGCGTCAGCTGGTAAAGGCCAAGCGCATCTATGTACTAAACAAAGACAGCATTGTGCTTAACGATGTGGAGCAGCCAGTTGCTCCAGCTGCAGCGACTGGGTCAGCACATGGCAACTCGCTGGTCGTATTCTCGGCTCAGTGCAATTTCAGTGGCTACAAGCTGCCGCTGACCGTTATCGAAAAGATACAGAGTCGTGGCATGCAGCAGCTGGGCAAGTGCATCTGGACAGAACCGGCAGGAGAACGCGTGAATAACACGAACAACAACAATTATTATGTGTGCCTGGATGCCGCCTCCTTTGCCGCCAGCAGCCCGCTCGACTTGCAACGCCATCGGCCGGACTTTGTGTGCCTTAGCTTCTACAAGATCTTTGGCTATCCGACGGGCGTGGGCGCCCTGTTGGTAAGTCAGCGCGGTGCGGATGTGCTGCGCAAGCGTTATTATGGCGGCGGCACCATCAACTACGCCTATCCACACACCATGGAGCATCAGTTGCGCAGCCAATTTCACGAACGTTTCGAAGATGGAACGCTACCCTTTCTGTCCATTGTGGAGCTGCTGCAGGGCTTTCGTACGCTGGAACGCCTGGTGCCCGGCCGCAGTATGGAGCGCATTTCAAGGCATGTGCAGGGCTTGGCGCGCTACTGTGAGCAGCAGCTGAAGCAGCTGCAGCATCCCAACGGCGCACCGCTCGTTACGCTCTACAACCATGCCGGCTATGGTGATCGCACCAAGCAGGGCGGCATTGTGGCCTTCAACGTGCGCACCGACGCTGGCGATTATGTGGGCTTCGGTGAGGTGGCCTGCGTGGCTGCACTGCATCGTATACTGTTGCGCACGGGCTGCTTCTGCAACTTGGGCGCCTGCCAGCACTTTTTGCAACTGAATGAGGATACAATGGATGCCATTTATAAGCGCGCCGGCCGTATCTGCGGCGATTACTATGATCTGCTGGATGGACAGCCGACGGGTGCGGTACGCGTCTCCTTTGGCTACATGACGCGTCCCCAAGATGTTGAGCGCTTGTTGCAGATGCTGCGCGCCAGCTATATACACAGCAAGCCGCAGCAGCGTTTCAGCTTCATTGAGCAGCAGGCGGAGCTACTACCCAAGGTGCTGCAGCAGCGGGCACAGCGCTTGCGGCCACGCTTGCTGCAGTTGGCCATCTACCCGGTCAAGTCATGTGCCGCTTTCAAGATCGAGCGGGACGCCGTTTGTTGGCCCTTAACTGATCAGGGACTGCAATACGATCGCGAGTGGATGATTGTGGACATTAATGGCATGGCGCTAACCCAAAAACGCTGCACGGATCTCTGCCTGATACAGCCACGCGTCGTTAGGGATCAACTGGAGCTGCACTTCTGTGGCGCGGATACCGAGTCCTTTTGCTCCGTGCCCCTCTCGCTGAACGTTCAGGCCATCAACTCGGCACGCTGTCGCAGCAAGGTCTGCCGTCAGCCCATTGAAGGTTACGATTGCGGTGATGAGGTGGCCACTTGGCTAAGCCGGCAGCTCGGCCTGGAGGGGCTTCGCCTGCTGCGACAATCGGCGCAGCGCAGCGCACCGGGCTCACAGCAGCAGCAGCTCAGTTTGGTCAATCAAGCTCAGTTTCTGCTCGTCAATCGCGCCTCGGTGCGTTCGCTGCAGTTCGAGGAGGCGCTGGACGAGACTGTCGATCGATTCCGTGCTAACATTGTCATTGACACGGGCATGCCCTTCGAAGAGCTGGCGTATGCGCAGCTGCGCATTGGCGATGTCCTCTTCCAGGTGGATGGCCCCTGTCAGCGCTGTGACATGATCTGCATCAATCAGCGCACCGGCGAGCGTTCTCCCGAGACGCTCACGACCATTGCCCGCATGCAGAGCGGCAAGATGAGGTTCGGCATCTACATCTCGCGTGTACCCAGTGAATCGGATGATAAACAGAAGGAGCAATTGGCCTGTGGAGATGCCATTGTTGTTAGTTAGCCATTTGAATTTGTTAGTTATTTGAAATATGCATCATATACATACATTCCAAAAGATATGTTTAAGTACAAAAGCAATTGTATACAGTCTGTTAGCTTGCCAGCATTATATAACTATAAGTTGTACTGAAATGTGGATATTTTATCGCTAGGAAATGTATGTTGTTTACATTTGGATTGTTTACTTTGATATATATTAGAATTTTTCATGAAAACTGTCTGGTGTTATTCGAGTCCTAATATAAATAATCTCAACAAGTCGGGTCGCCGCGACTTGTATAAACTTGTGTAATACAAGCCATTTCTCTGTCGCACACTGTTTATTTCTCTTTCTTTGAAAAGTTTATTTGCTTTCTCCCTCCTTTTCTCTCTCTCGCCTGGTCTTTCTGTCTCTATTTCTATCAATCTCCGCACTCACTCTCAATCGCGCCCTTTCACTTACTCGCTCTCGTCTGTGATTTTATTTATTTCGATAGAGAATTCGAAAACTTCGATACTTATCGATTCGCTGTCTGTTAAAACACGGAATTAAAATATTAATAGCTTTACAGGGAAGTTACATTAAAGAAGTAAAGTCTATTAAATTACAAACATATTCCAGGCTAATAACATAAACATATTAATGAGAGCTTAAAAAATCTTCAATATTCGTTAAAAATTAAATGGAATTGAAATTATTCAAAAAGCGCGCTATTTAGCACTGATATATGTATCGACACCTATCGATAAACGGTGCCTGTGGGATGCCTGGCAGCGACAACAGCAGCGGCTTGGCGTCGTGAATGTAAATGTCAATAAGGTGCCGTTAGTACACAAACGGAGCTGCTGGGAAACGGACGAGAACAGCAAACAGACGGAAGCGGGCACACACACACACACACACACACACACACACATAAACGCACGCACACAGTGTGGAGGCAAAATGGTGTGAGAAGGAGAGCCCAAGAAAGTATGCAACACAAAGGACTGTGCATAACGGGCCGCCCAGCAAATTATTCGTCCGTTAATTGTGGCAACAACAAATTGAAGGGCAACAATAACAGCGACAACGCGCAAGCAGTTGAAATGTAAAGCATCTGAGTTAAGTGTTGTCTATGTGCACATACATACATATGTAAATACACATGCATATATGCACATATGCCAAAATGCGTAGTTCATGTTTGACAACGCTTTTGCAATAACAACACCAACAAAAACAACTAAACTAACGGCGGCTAGCAGAGCAACAGCAACATATGTATGTATATGCATACATATATGTATTTGCATGTGTGCGCCTCCGTGTGTGTGTGTGCGTAGTACAACTTTATAGCACAGCTAAAAGAATAACATGAAGTCTTGGAAGAATTCAAATACAACGAACATAAATTTTTATACAATTTAATTTTCTGCATAATAAACTTAATATATTAATATAACCATAAAGACAACTTATATATATATATATTAACATATAAATATATATATACATAAAAAAAAACAACAGCAGCTGGGACAACGAAAGAACGCAATTGAGAGAGTGTACCAAAAGAGCGGAAAAGACAGAGAGAGCGAGGGAGAGAGAGAGAGAAGGAGAACGCATATCGCAGGGCGAATGATAAAGCGAGAAGAAAAACTAACAACGACGACGCATAAACAAAACTGAAACTGAAAATATTTGCCCAAAGAATAACACAAATACAGCCATACACATATATTTCAGAAAGTGAAGAGCAAAAGCAACAAAAACAGCAGCAACCAGCAGCAGCAGCGGCAGCAGCAGCAGCAGCGGCAGCGGCAGTCGGGAGCCTGCTTCACAGCGAGGCACGTACCACGACCGTCCAAAAATGAATATGCTACACAGTTTCAGCGGCGGTGGCGCCTCCAATGCCAACAGCGATGCCACCAGCGGTGAGTGAGAAAAAGCAAAAGTTTTTCAGGTTTTTCCCGTGCGTCCCAAGCCGCAACAGCAGAAAGAACAACAACAATGACAACAAGAGAGATAGCTATGGCAATTACATATGTATGTATAATGCGTAGCTTAGTAGTATGTATGTCTGTGTATGTCTATACAAAACGAGAAACTTATATATGTGTTTGTATGTGTGTATGTGTGCGTGCGTGTCTGTGCGTGCTCCCCATGATTAGAAAGCGTCGCAGCTGTAGGTGAGAAAACGAAATAATTTTACGTTCTGCAAGACAAATGCAGAGTTTATCGAAACTTTCAGAACAGAACTTTTGTAATTCTTGTCGGCTGTGTGTGTGTGTATGCGTGTGCTTGTATGTATACGCGTGTGTATGTATATGTGATGGCATGATATGTAGAGTCAGGGCTCGGA
Organism: Drosophila novamexicana; assembly: GCF_003285875.2. Lineage (NCBI taxonomy): Eukaryota > Metazoa > Arthropoda > Insecta > Diptera > Drosophilidae > Drosophila > Drosophila novamexicana. The sequence goes on along the minus strand of NW_020824828.1, from coordinate 3,005,958 downwards.
ACTTCAATTCCCATGCCGTATTGATACTGGGCGGGTTTTTGTGTAGCATACTTTTGTGGGCCCGGGATAAAGTAACTACACATTGATTGAATTAACAGATTATTGATACGCCAACGGAATACATAAATTAATTAATATCATTGAAATGTAAATAGTTTCTTTATAAAGAGCTTGGCGTTTTTTTTTTTAATATAGCTCTTGCGCCTGTATCTGAAATTTCCTCATAACTTGCAAGGCGAGAGTTTCGCGGCATTTTTTCACCATGTAGAAAACATGCTTGAAACTTAAATATTACTATTGCCGCTTAATGTTTAATTTCTTACTGTTGTAAATATATTACCATGCTTAGTTATTTTTATTAAACGAATAGTCAGGCTGGGGCCACGACGACCCTAAAAAGGTCTTTTGTACCATCAGCTCCCTGCGAGAACAAAAGCAACTCCATTTGGCTAATGAGGGTGAGCAGGTCTTTTGTCGAGGCAGTCCTAATCCGGGCAGACTCATTACCACTGATTACTGTCTCCACTTCCAGAACAAAGCTGGACATTCACAAAAAATGTGTTTGTACTTCTTACTACTTAATGTCTCCCAGTTGGAATCACATAGAGTGACAGTAAGAACATGTACCTGAAGCACCGAATTATCTTTATTATCGTAAATGCGCTCACATTTGTTATTTCCATACGGACAGCTAATTAAAGAATGCTATAAAAGTGACACGGAGTACGCGGCTTTCGAATTTTACCTGTTCGTTGTTTTCTCAATTCCTTTAATAAGATCCCAATTAATGTTTAATAAGTTGGGCTAGACGTGTACTCTTGGGCTTCACTTTATAAGTAGCCTTAGCTTCTCTTAAGGGCAGCATAATAATGACATACTAAGTGCTCGTTAATCCGCTTACTTGTTTGTGTGCCCGCATTTACCTGCCAGTTATGGGAGCCTGCGATCCGCTGCTTAGTCGGGCTCGCAATTCCAAATGCAAATTGGCCACTAATTGGCATCGAGTGCTTAAATGCACTTTGAAGAGGATGCTTTATCTGACAAGCCGTGTACGCGCACGTGCGCCCGCACCGACGCCCAACCCCCATTACCCGTGCCGCTTATTGTGGCGGCCAATTAAATAACGCACCTGACGTTTAGTTCGCTGCAGCGTCAAAGTAAAAAGCAAAAGTTCAGGGCCACGCGCACAAATTTGCATTCATCACTTCCACGAACTGGCGTGTTGTGGCGCGTGGCCTGTTGAACGCAGCTCCGCACTGTCTGTGCGGCCGTCCGTCCGTCCGTCCATCCGTCCGTCCGGCTGTCCCTGCCAGTCTGAGGATTAACTGCGTTGCCTTTGTCGCGCTAATTGAGTAAATATCGGTTTTTAATGATTGGTTCGCCGACCAGCACTTACATTTGCGCTGCTCGCCTGTTTACGTTCAGATTATTAAAAGAAAACACCAGCTGAAAAAAGCCGCCTTCGACCAGACCAAATGTTTCATATTCAATGCCAAGAGTTTTACTTGCGTGTACAACAAAAAAATCACAGAAGTTATTTAAAATGTCGCTTAAACACATGACAAATTCAGTTTTACGTCGATTTTTAAGAGTGTGCATAAGGAGCATTAAATAAAAATCTCCTCCCTCCTCTGCTGACTTTCTGTCGAGAAAAAATACGTAACGAAACAAGGAAATACTAAAAGAATATTTAAAAAAAAAAACTAAGGTTAAAGTTAATTTTTCTTTTTTGAAAATGGTTTGAAAAGATTTAAGATTTAGTTTTTCTTTTGTTTTTCTACATAATGAAAAAGTCCGAGTAATATTAGCTTAGTCCTTGAATTGCCCATAAATATATTAAGTTGCCATTACTGAATCCTTCAGCCAACCTGTCTGCCCTAACCTCTGATCCTTCTCTAACAGATGGTCCTATTTAGCTACAGAATTTTAGATAGGGTTCAAGTTAGTTGGAGAAATAGTTGGAACCAGCCTGATTTGCCGGCAATGTTTCAAAGTTGCCAGTGCGATTAGCCTCCCCAGTTCCCACATGAGTGTGCTTGTGTCCGTGTGTGTGTATAATCCTGTTTCAGTTGGGTGGCAAACATATGTTTGGGTCCAGCTTCCATTTACAATATGGCGCGGTCAAATGGCATGGGGCGCCTGCAGAGCGCGGCGAGCTTGGAGCTGACAGCAAATTAAAGGAACACGAGCAAAGGCAAGGCACAATCCTCATGTTTGTCATCCCTCCTCACGTTGCATTCTCCGTCTCCCTCTGCCACTGCCTCTGCCTCTCGCTCTATTTCTCGCTGTGCCTTACGTTGTCCTGCTCTCACGCCTCGCATACTGCGCTGCGTGTTAGTCGTCGTCTCGCTCGCACCCAGGCATGCTTTTTGTGTTTGCCTGTCATCAGCTGTTTTATGTTGTTCAGGGTCAAGAGTGTGCGTCGCAGGTGTAGCTAACAGCACGCACCCACATCCAGTCTCACCCCTACACAGACCCAACCCCCTCCCCTCCTCCAACCCTCCACCCCTCTGTCCGCGGCGAGGCCAACGGTACACCCTACGCTGGGTACACACATTGTCTAGTTTACGATTCACGCAAGCTTTTCTTCGTTTTGCTTTTTCATTATTTCTTTGTTGTTGTCTCTTCCTCTTCTTCTGCTTGTTCTTGTTCTTGTCCATTTTCCCCTGTTCCATTGCCATTGGCGAGTCAAGGTTACCAGGCCCAGCCCGGCTGGCGGCTCTGCGTAGTGGCAGCCGTCTTGTTTTCTTTTTAATTGAATTGTTTAATGCATAATTCAAATGGACGCCAACTGGGCAGACCGCAGCTACTAAATCGCACTTAACTAAATACGCGCATGTCTAAAGATTCAATATTTGCCAACTCTGTTCAATCTTGTCATGGAATCGTTTCCAATTAGAATGAATCAAATACCTAGGCCTGGCTTATGGCTATAATGTTACTTATCAAACTATAATACTATACAAGGCATAATCCAGATTAAACTGATATGTTTCGACTTTTTAGATAGTTTCAAAGAGAGCTGATTCGTTATAGATTAAGCTTTGAATTGTTTGCTATTGAAATGTGATTAAAATATATGAGAAATCGTAGAAAGAAACCAAACACTAAGTTCAACCTTGCTTAAAATTCGAACCTTTATTTAAGATTCTCTAAAATAAAAGCGAATACGGTATTTACGTTGAAACTCACTTCAGTGATCAAAGCTTACCAATTCCACCCCTGTTATCGGAAAATCAGTGAAAATCAGTTTGCAGACAGACACTAGCTCTGGGTTAAATGAGCTAACACTTAAATATCTGATACTATTCTTTTGTAGATGATTTTAATATATGTATATATGATTTATACCTATATTCTAAAATCATATTTAAAGGAATCTTGTCAGATATTCGTTTGGAATCTACATGAATTGCAAAATTTCTTTGCCTAAATGTAATTCGGAAAGCTTGAAAATTAAAGTTCAAGCGTTAGTTTTGCTGTTGTAAAAACAAACGAAAAGAAACCCGCTTCAGAGTCTGGTGAAAATATTTGAGATGCGCTTAAAGATGGAATATGCCATTGGGTTGCCATGTCACGTTGCCGCTGGGCCAAATCCTTTCCATTCTATTTGCATTCTAATTAGAAGCGCGCCTTTTGGGCTCCTTTTCGTATGCCATTTGCATATTTGTGAATACATCCATGAATAGTATACATACATAAATAGATTATCGTTGGTAACAACGATTTGTTCCGGAACAAAATTGACAGTGATGGCCAAATGATTGACAGCGGTCTGGCCTCCAGTTCAAATTCAATTCGGAGGGCGGGCGGTGCGAGAATATAAAAGTGAACCTAAGCTACACATGGAGCAGCTTCTGATATGACAGTCATTGTAAGGCTTGAGGACCGGCATTGGAATAGAGTTATGCCAGACTTTAAGACTGGCTTTCTGACATTAATTTGGCCAAATCTGTGCTGGTTTTTGCAGAATGCGAGCTGAAGGAGCGCCTGATTGCGAGCGTTAAGAAGGAGGTGAAGCAACTGATGGAGGAGGCGGTCACCAAGAAGTATGTGCACGAGGAGAGCAGCTCGGTGACATCGCTTTGTGCCGCTGTCGAAGCCTGCCTCAGCCACGGCCTGCGTCGTCGCGCCCTGGGCCTGTTCAAGACCTCATCGACGACAGCGCTAATACAGAAGATAGCAAAGATCTGCCCGGAGGCGGACTATGTGAGCCGTCGTCTGTTGGAGCTAGAGCTGGCCCAGGAGAGCCATGCTGTTAGCGGCAAGCGCTCCTCCTCCAGCAGTGACAGCATCATCAAGCCGAAGCTGCTCAGCAAGGGTAGCGGCAGCAGCAGCTCGGTGACCACCATAAATACGGTTGTCGCCTCGGTGGGTGCCAATGGTGCGGCGGCGCCGCTGGGCAAATATCTGTGGATACGCCTGGCGCTCTACGAGAAACGTTTGGCCAAGATTATTGAGCATCTGGTGGGCAATGCTCAGAGCTATTACGATCGCGAGGCGCTGGTCGCTGATCCCGATTATGGTTCCATACTCAGCTCCCTGCTGGTGGGCCCCTGTGCTCTGGAGTTTACGCGGGCCAAGACTGCCGACCACTACTGGTCCGATCCCTGCGCCGATGAGCTGGTAATCCCGAAAGCACTTGCATCAATATATAACTGCCTAAGCTCTTCGCTTTTTCGATCTGCTTGCAGGTGCAGCGCCATCGCATCAGTTCGGGCAATCGGACGCCACCCACCTGTCATCGGCCCATTATCAATTTCAAGCGCAGCCTGCACACCAGCTCGGAGGACACGAGCAGCGGCAGCTTCAAGGCCTGCTCGCCGGCGAGCGTGGCGAAGGACTATGTGGAGTCGCTGCATCAAAATTCACGGACCACCCTACTCTATGGCAAGAACAATGTGCTTGTGCTGCCCAAAGATGTGGCTGAACCGATGCCGGGCTACCTCAGTCTGCACCAGAGCATCCAGTCCCTGACCATCAAATGGACGCCCAATCAATTGATGAACGGCTACAACGATGGCGATGGCAGCGACAAGAGCTTCTACTGGGGCTACGCGCTTAACATTAATGTGGACGAGATTGTCTATGTGCATTGCCATCAGAATCGTGGCGGTGACACGGGCGGCACCATTATTCTAGTTGGCCAGGATGGCGTACAACGGCCGCCCATACACTTCCCGGAGGGCGGACACCTGCAGGCGTTCCTCAGTTGCTTGGAGACGGGTCTGCTGCCACATGGCCAGCTCGATCCGCCGCTCTGGTCGCAGCGCGGCATTGGCAAGCTCTTTCCCTGGCCGAAAAGCGTGCGTCGCCATATCCTGCCCTCGGTCATGGAGTCATCCAGCGATGAGACACCCATTGACTATGTCTTTCGTGTAGTCAGCAAAAGCCAGCACGAGGAGTTCCGTAAGATCTTTCAGCGATACGAATGTATTTGTTAAATATCTCTGCTGATTCCTTCTAGTGGCTACACATCCCATACTGGAGCTTGGTCGCTCCAGTCCGCGGCGCAAGCATCTGGGCAGCTGCTCGACCACCGGCAGCAGCGATTGCTCCAGCAAGAGCTTGTCCATTGACCAGAGCAGCAACCCAGATCCGCCATTGATACAGGCCAGCCAAACGGCCAGCATTGAACTGGTCTGCTCCACAATGCGTCGCCAGATAATCTCGCGCGCCTTCTACGGCTGGCTGGCCTACTGTCGGCATTTGTCCACGGTTCGCACCCATCTCTCCGGTCTGGTCAATGGTCGCATAACCCCAGATTGTAAGTGAACGTTGGCTAATTGAAATAATCTTCCAATACATACTTCCATTCCTTCGTTTCAGTGGCCGCTGACGAGCAGGGGCTAACCAGCCAGAAATGGCAGGCAATGAATGTAGATGGCATTGTTACCGGCGAATTGGAGCTCTATCGTCTGGTCTACTTCGGTGGCGTAGAGCACGACCTGCGTAAGGAGGTGTGGCCGTATCTGCTTGGCCACTACGCGTTCGGATCGACGCCGGAGCAGCGGCAAAAGCAGGACGAGACCTGCAAACACTACTATGAGACCACAATGAGCGAGTGGCTGGCCGTGGAGGCGATCGTGCGGCAGCGTGAAAAGGAGAAAACGGCCCTGGCTGTGGCCAAGATGAGTGCGGAGCAGGCACGACTGGCAGCCAATGCAAATGCCCTCAGTACGGATGATCTGCTGTCGAATAGTGGGGGGCAGCTGGAGCTGGACAATGGTGAGCAGGCCGAGGGCGAGAACGATGTATTCGATGACAACGATTTCTCGGACATATCCGATCCGGGTGACGAATACGATGAGCAGCCGCTATTGGAGGAACAGCTGGCACAGGCACAGGAGGAGGCGGTGGAACATGAAGAGGAGTCATCGGATCCGTTGCCCGTAGCACCACAGCTAAGCGAGCAGTTACTCTTGGAGTCGCAAAACATTGATGGCATGGAACCACTGCGCTTGCAGGATAACTGTTTTGGTGACTCCGAAGCTGAGGGCGGTCTGGGCTTGGATGGCAGTGGCAATATACTTTTGCTCAGCATTAAGAGTTCACCCTCCACCAGCAGCTACGAGACGGTAGGCAACGAGTTTGCCGATCTGGCCGATGTTAAAGTCCTAGACGAGGCGGCCGCGGAGGCGGAAATAGCTGTGGATATGGACGCGGAGCCCTACGGTCAGTTAAGCAAATTTCACAGCGCCGATGACGTGCGTCACGATGAGGAGCATCCAGCAACGGCAGTCATCATTACAGAAGCCGCCTCGCTGGATGACCTCGATGTCCAATGCAATGACGACGAACCCACCGAAGAGTTCACCTCACGCAAGACCAGCCTCATGTCGCCCCTTAACGAGGACATCACTGTTGTCGCCTCACTGGATGCCCTGCAGGAGCCAAAGTCCGCCTGTGTCTCGCCCGCCAGCTCTAATGGCGGCGTCTACAGCGTCGAGCTGCTGGAACAGTTTGGCCTAAATCTGCATCGGATCGAGAAGGATGTGCAGCGTTGCGATCGAAATTATTGGTACTTTGCCAGCGAGAATCTGGACAAGCTACGCAATGTGATATCGACGTACGTGTGGGAGCACCTGGACGTGGGCTACATGCAGGGCATGTGCGATCTGGTCGCTCCCTTGCTGGTCATCTTCGATGATGAGTCGCTCAGCTACAGCTGCTTCTGCAAGCTCATGGAGCGCATGATCGAGAACTTTCCCAGCGGTGGTGCCATGGACATGCATTTCGCCAATATGCGGTATTTATCTGTCTATCTATGCTATCTTGAACGGATACTGACCTGATCTTTTCCCGCATCTCATCTCTTCCAGCTCGCTCATTCAAATACTCGACTCCGAGATGTACGACCTGATGGACTCGAATGGCGATTACACCCACTTCTACTTCTGTTACCGCTGGTTCCTTTTGGATTTTAAGCGCGAGCTCATCTATGACGATGTCTTTGCCACCTGGGAAGTCATCTGGGCAGCCAAACATATTGCCTCTGGGCATTTTGTGCTCTTCCTGGCGCTGGCGCTGCTCGAAACCTATCGCGATATCATTTTGTCCAACAGCATGGACTTTACAGATGTCATCAAGTTCTTTAATGGTATAGTCATTTATATATTTTAAACTGTTTATTTTGACCCACTGACTGACTGACTGAATGACTGATGATCAACGCTCAGCTTTTTACTTAAGTTACCTTTTGTGATGAAGTTGTAAGAAAGGGGTTTTGGGAAATTTTAATCGCTAAACGGTTGAATGCTACTTAATAATGGATTAATGGGTGTAGTTTCGGGTTCAAACTCACTTCCAAGGATCTCTATGAAAATTCATAGGAGACGTGTCCTACTTAACTTATTTTTAAAGATCTTTGTTTAAATTCATTTGATTGGTGGTTCACATCCTTCTCGAAATCTATCCCTATATGGGGTGGAAATGGGGGTCAACGATTGGTGGGTAAAGTTTCGGGTTGAAACCCATTTCCGGGGTTTTATATGAAAGACCATTTGAGACGTTTTCTTCATTCGATATTTATCAAATATTTAAGTAAAATTTAACTCTAAGACAGTACGGGTAGACTTAAACTGGTTTTGTGTATACATATTTTCATAAATACTTGTGCATATTGTTTTTAATTTCAGAAATGGCCGAGCGTCATAATGCACAGTCGATACTGCAGCTATCTCGCAGTCTCGTCCTGCAATTGCAGACAATAATTGAGAACAAATAAGTTTCACAGGGGAACACAATTTGGAGCAACTCACTCAAAATGAAACTGGAAAGAAAATGGGAATCGGAACTGGAACTGGCTATGTAGCTCACCTAGTTGCATGTGTGTGTATGTGTGTAATGTTTGAGTGTGCGTGTGTGTTTGAGTGTTGGCTTTGCTTGTGAGTGTGTGCGTGCATGCGTGTCTGTGTGTATGTGAGCGTGAGTGTAGTTGAGTGCGGTCCCAAACGTTTATAAGCTAGCACATAGTAGGCTCAACAAATCGGTTAGCTCTCGTTTCTCAGTCACTTGCAATACATAGCATCCGTACTTCCTGAAACAGTATTGGAGTTATATATATATACCATATGTAGTAGTGAGCACTTAAGTATTGCATACTAATGTAGATTCTGGTTGCAACTCAAAAAAACAGGGGAGTAGCTGCTAATAAACTATTTGGTTGAATATTTATATATATGTATATATATGTACATATATGCATATATATATATATAGAGAGAGAGAGAGAGAAGTAACTATAGCTGTAGCTGTATAAAATGCACCGTTAGGACACCGAACGCTCTTGGGGCAGTTGTTAGTTAGTTATCGATTATCGATTATCGGTTATCGTTTATCAGTTATTTACGAACATTGCGATTGTGTAGAAATGAACAAGTTTATGCCCACTTGACGGGCTGTTTTGCAATTTTTGAATAAGTGGTTGGGAATCGTTTTAGAAGCGCGTCAACTCAGCTCAGTTGTAAGCAAGAATGAAACAAAACAAAAAATACAAAAAAAAAAAAACAGAAAACTTATATAAAATAAACTTTATTAAGTCAAAGACAAATGCAAAACAAAACTAAGCCGTAAAGAAATGTAGTGACCTGAACATAAAAAGCGCTAAACATGCTGTTAACAAAAACAAAACATAAAACAAAACATATTATATTTATACTTATACAATATATACATACATAAATATATATATATATACATAAATATATATAAATATATATATATATATATATATATATATATATATATGTATATATATATAAAGCTATATACATATATATTTATATTAATACATACCTATTTAGAGGCAGTTACAATGCATATTTATACGTTTTGTATATTCAGAGATGAGAATATTGTAGTGTATATACATATATACGCATTATATATATATATATATACAGACACATACATTATACAAACATACATAAGTACCAACTGCAATGCTGTGCGGGATTTTGGGGCGGGTTTTAGACGAAGCAGCTACTGTTTCCATAATTGTTAACATAATTAGTATGTTAGGGTTTGTCATAGATCAACCAATACACACACACACACACAAAATACATACACCACGTACACGTAGTGCATAGTTATACTACATACATATATATATACATACATACATATATATTTATATAACAAGTACTAAATGTTTCAATTGTTTGCGGGGCAAGGCAATTGGTTGGTTTGGTGCTGAGCTTTGTACTTGAGAACGGGCCGCCAGTTAACATGGATCTAGCTACCCACATAAGAAACATTTTTGACTAGATCTAGAGGTAGAGGTAGAGGTAGAGAGAGGGGGGGTGGCATTGCGGCCAATGCGAATAGATAATGCAGCTCGGCCTAGTTCGAACAACTGTAGTGTATTATGAAGTGTTACGAATATATTGTTTGCTAGTTACAATAATGTATGATATATTTATATAATGATAATGACGGATCGATGGAATGCCTGTCGTAATATACAACACATAAACATATACATATTAGGTGTATGTATTTGCATGTGTATTTATATATATTGTTATAACCAAACAAAAGCAAACAAATGTTTTCAATAATCAAAACAACTTAAAATTCTTTCCGCCGATTTCGATGGAAATACTCTCAGGCATACTTATACCCTGTAGCCATTCAATTGATCAAATTGCACATAGATAAATCTTTCTGATGTGAGTCCGTTTGTAATATCTAAAAATATGACTACAACACAATGAAAAGGCGTGCTTAAAATTGTTGATATCCTACCTATGAAATTCCTTACCATAAATAGAAGAACGAAAAGAGGGTTCAAAGCGTAGCTATGCACATTTGCAACAAAGAAATATGATAAAAGGTTTAAAGGAACAAATTGCAAAACAGTTACACAGATTGACAGGGTACAGGGTATACGCTAGTCGAGCCCACGCGACTAGAGCACACACTGGTTTATTATTTTTGTTGTGCAGGCGCACCAAAAACTCCCTCCATTGGGCTTAAATAAAAGGTTTGTTGTTTACACTCATGTAGTGCATATATATATACATATAACATATATATACATAAATCCAATTAAGTAAATGCGAAACGCACGCTTTTTGTGTATAGAAACACCCTTCCCCTCAACCAAAGGACAAACAAACAAACAACAAAAAATATATAGAAAAAAAACTTAATGTGATTTCTTGTTGCTTCTTTAAATATTGATATTTTTGTAAGCGCTATGAAATTATACATAAATTGATACAATTATAATTTATATAAAATATAAAGGTCGCATAGGGCTAGGTTCGGGTAAGAGTTTGAATAATGCCTAGAATACGAGATGCAAATGATTTCAAGATTTGATAAAACTTTTGATACACATATTCGACGAGCGGAAATTGCAAAACCAACAACTCTTAGGTCTATCGCGTTATTATTTCAATATTACCTGAACTAGTTATATATATATATACATACGTAGAGAGCATTAACGAACACATGTAAACATATATATAATAAAATATATACACGCATATAAGTCAATATATACATGAATATTATGTTAAGTTTTGCAGCTAGAGCATAACCAAAGCTCTGAGCATTTACTCGTTAATACATACATATGCGCACATGCATACACACATGTGTCGACATACACATGTGCATGCATATGTGTACTCCAAAATGTACCACTACAAGCATACACTGAAAAAAAGTTAGCAAAATGCCATTATATATATCTGGGAGTGAAAATTAATATATGTATATTCATATTCACAGAAACACTGACATACATACAGACATACATTTATTTGAAAACAAAACGAACAATTGACAAATGATACAAATAAATGTGAAATATGCAAAATTGTTTACAACACCAAACAAATAAATTGTGTTAATTTCAAAGTGAAGTGTTCAATTAACTAAATACCGCAGACAAGCTGCTCGAGCTCGATTCAATAGATCCTTTGGTAAGTATAAATGGCAGAGAAGTTCAATGCCTGTTCAAAATATTCTTCACGTGATTATAGCAATATTTTTGTTGAAAAAAATCGCACTAAAATTAAATCAGAATATACAATTTTTATTTCGATAACAAGTACAACATTTTTTCCTTTTTATGGAAATTTTAGAGGAAAAGAACTCTACGAATTAAGAATCCGAATTTAAAGCTTGCAGTTCAATTAAATGCAGAGAATATATTCTTGACAAATAACAAAAATTTTAAGCCATTTCAATAATTTACGATTAATAATATACAATATTACATTCACAATGTTACATTCACAATGCTACATATACGAATATTACAATTTCCTTCTTTTATTTTTTGAAAAAATATTGGTTAAGCGCTCACATTTAATTAAAATTTCAACAGCTAACTAGAAATTTATAAAGTCCATCAGAAACATAGATTAGCACTTGAAATTTTCAAAGTTTTTTTTTGTGAAGTTCCAAGTTTTGTCCGATTTGCTTTAAACTTATTTTCAAAGCTTTACATAAGAACTTAATGAATAGGTGTTTCAGCGAGTGGGAAAATTTCACCCGCTACAGTGGTAAATTGGTGGAAAATGGTTGTATGATCTTTGAGGGAATTTATTTTAAAAGTGCCACGGGCAAAGCCGGGGGTTCCCGCTAGTATATATGAATAATATATATTTCTATTATATTATATTTTTTATATTTTTTTTACTATTTAGCTTATAAAATCATAGATATATTTTTTGTAATATTTCTTGTAAGCTTACAAAATATTTCTGTTAACAAATTTTTACACATAATGCAAATTTTAATTTTTCTTATGTTGAATATTGTATCAAAAGCTAAAAATTTTCATTTTATTATTTATTTATTTTTATAATATTTTCTAATAATATTTGAGAAATTTATGACGATAGGAAATTGTTGTTTTCTAGGAGCATTAAATTCTATGTTATATTTGCATATACAAAAAATGAGCACACCTTTTGACTGGCTTAAAATACTTCGCACAAATCCGAGAATTTTCAGGGAAACGGGGATTTGCGGTTTTATTTTACAACTAAAAAGTAGTTGGCAGCTTTCTTGCGGTAAATACACGGCAAAAACATTTTTGTGTTCTTTTGTTTGACCTATATTTATAACACACGTTTATGTTTCTTACGTTGACCTATATTTATGATATATATATTATAATTTGTACATTATGTATTATGTATAAATCCAAACTCTAACCCTTAACATACTTAACAATAGTGGATCAGTTTGCACAGGCGAGTCATCGGCTTGTTGATCTAGTAGAAAAGCGTAAACCATATATGTTTCGTAGTTTGATGATTTTGAAAACTTGAAATATTCTCCGTAAATCGATAATAGGCTAATGGGCTGATAGCTAGAATTTCGCACAGCGCTCGAAACATTCTGATGACAATTGTGGTTGGTTTTGGGGGCCAGATTGGATATTGGGCACACACGAAACCAGAGTTGGGCAGGTTAGGCATCCGGGGCCAGTGACGCCACGGCAAGCAACAGGAACAGGAGCCGGAGTAGGATCAGGGGCGCTGCGGGTTGGGGTAAGCGCAGCGCGCAAACTCGCCAAATGCGAAGCAACAGTAGCAGCAGCTGCCCAATTTGGGGCAGGAAGTGAACAGGGCCGGGACCAGAGCCGGGTAGCTTGTCCTGTTGCTTGTGGCAAGATGTGTCAAACAGCGTTCGACGTCAGCAACGCACAACATACACAAACACAAACAGAAACACACACACATACACATGCACATATAAACACACACACACAACATAAAACAATAACAGAAACGCATACAGATACCCAAAAGTATTCCACACGTGCAAGCGAGACGGCAAGGGCCAAAGGGCAGCGATTTCAAAAAGCTTCAAAGCAATGTTGAAAGTGATGGAGGGCCGAAGAGCTGACGCGGTAGCAGAACCTTAATTGCTCCCAATTGGACTATGGGCCAAAAATCAAATTTTTCGGCCAAAACCCTAACATTTCTACAAGCAGGGATATAAGGACATATTTTTTATTTCAAGTCTCAAGCACTTAGAGATTTTGACATTCTTGCGTTCATATATACGGACGGACAGACAGACGGATTTATATATATATATATATACATATTGAAATATATATACATATTAAATGAATATATATATATATATATATACAAGAATATGTATACTTTATGGGGTCGGAGATACTACCTTCTGCCTGTTACCTATTGGAATTCTTACAAATTTGGAATAGGGATAAATATTAGCTTACTTATATGAATTCTCGGTGTACTCAATGTGATTAAGCAATCAATTAATCGTAAGGAAATTGTTCAATTTGTGTAATATATAGTTTTTTTTAACATTATTTACGGAAATGAGTGAAAATCCGGAAAAATGCTGTAGTCGCACGCCATGGGGAAATAAAAATATCCTATTAAGGTTAAATTCCACTTTGGACATCCTCAAAGCAGAGTACTCAACAAAATTGACAAGTTTAAACATTTTTAAGAAATTTTTGGAAAAAAAAACTTCTACATTTCGTTAAATTAATTGATCTAAAACATTCTTCGATAATTGTTTTCTTCTTTTTCATTGTTTTAACATTATTGTTGCCATTGAGTTCTGTCCAAAGTTCGTCATCCCTTGCCCATGGTGCATAAGCTGGCTGGCACGGCATGCCGATATATGTAGGCAGGCAACAGTAACAGTAAGGGTAACGGTAACAGCAACAGTAACGGTAACAGCAACAATAACAGTAACAGCAATGTGAGTAGTAACAGCTTCGTGGATTTGTGGAACGCAACGAATGCTAGCTTTCAGTTGAATTTTTGAGCTGGTCGCGTGCAGACGTCACGCTTTCGCTAGAAATTATTATCACATATATCACATACACACACACACGCACACACACACGCAGACGCACACACGCTCACAGAGAGACGGACGCTAGCACACACAGTAATAAGAATTCAAAAGTTTTCCTCATACAGTAGTAGAGTCATTTAGTTAAGCTCCTGCTCTAGCGCCTCAACCCTCCGACCGCAACTCTTTGCTCTGGGGCACTGGTTTCTGGCAATGGCAACAACAGCAACATCAACAGCAACAGGAACAGCAGCAGCAGCGAGCGTTGCTCCCTAGCGGCAGCATGCCAAATTATTTATAAAACTCAGTCAGCCAGCAACTAGTAAATAAGCCAGCCGACTTGAACGAGTGAAAGTGAAAGTGAAAGCGAAAGTGAAAAGACTAGCATTATTATATGTAAACAGAAGGCAGTTAACAAGAAATTGCGTATACGCAGCGTTAGCCCTAGACGGAAACCGCACACACAATAACAGCAACAGCTACAGAAACCAACAATCAGACAGACTACATAACATACATACCTAGATATATATACATATATAGAGATATATATATATATATATATACACTAAGCGCGCGTGTGTAAACGTTAAAAGCTTCACAGCTTTGGGTGCTGGCAAAATGGTGCAAACAACTGCAGGTACTTAAACGAGATAAATTCATAAGCATACCCCAATATTTATATACAATTGTACAGCAAATAAGTATAGCTAAATAATGAACAGCTTATAAAAGTATATATATCTATATAAGTCATATTTAAATGGCAGCTATCTACAATTGGCGCAATTGTTCCCTCATTAGTATTCACTCAATTGGTATATACGCTTCTTAAGTGTAGTTTGTCTTGAGCTTGTTTGCTAGATTCGTTGACTTGAGTCCACTTAATTGGAGCATCAGCAGTAACAAGCAACCGTTTTTTCTCTAGTGGTATAATATTTCTGCACTGCGCCTGGGTGTATGCAACATTATTTTTAATGCGCTGCAACGACCGCAGCTGAGTCGAGCCTGTGATTGGCTTGTCATTTTTGTGTGCACTGGGGCTAAGCTTGGCGCAGTTCTGTTCGCATTATTAGCCATAGCAACGCGAAGCCCTTTTTTAAATTTTTTTTTTTACTATGTTCTTCAAGTGAAAATAGGTATATTAGTTAAACGCAGTTGAAGCAAAACTCATTTACGCGTCAGACAAAGTGCTAACAGTTTTGGTCCACCTATCTAATCTTAAAACAAAATAAAAAACCTTAAACTCAAGTTACATCCCTAGCAACTGGCTAAAAGGGTGATACCATGACAATAAATTTAGAAAATTGGGCATTAATAATAGTATTAAGGTTATTTGCACATTAAATGCACATTGGAGGTGCCATCTATCGACCATCTATGTATTAAATAGCTCGAGAGAACGGCAATCCTAAGCACGCCGAAGATTTAATACCCTTCTAGGCCGATTAAAGTTTAAGCTAATAAAGCTTGATAATGGTATCTTGAAAGTATAGAAATATATGTTATACTTGGTTTTGCCCGATTCGTCCTACAAAACTATTGGCTATAGTACTCTGTTGTTGGTAAGACTTTTAATGCATAGGGAAACTAGTTTACAAGCCATAACTTTATGTTTGTCCAATTATTCCTTTGGCAGTTGCATCCGATTCCTTCGATTCCATCATTACCTGTATTACCTGCAACATAAAGTTCCATGACGTGAGCCTTAAAACTGGGCGACGAGTTTGCATAGGAACAAAGAGATGGATCAGCAATTTAAATACCTTTTGAGATGTGATAGTCTACCTCTTTAGACGCATTCCGTGACAGAATTGTTATGCCCTCGATAAGGGTATTAATAGCGCAGTGCCATCGGATCGGTTGTAGCATTCAATTGGCCATCATTTCCGGCAACGGCGGGATGCAGAAAAGAATCCGTCAAGTGCTTGGCGTGGGCACTGGCTGTGAACTGGTCCAGTGTGAAGCTGATTGCACTCGGCAATCTTTTAAGACTAAGCAGCAAATAGCGCCTCAAGCAAAAGCTGCTTAAGTGCGAGATTAAGTCCTGAATGCGTAAAACTTTTATGAATGGGAAGCCAATTGGCAGCATAATTGAGCTAAAATACGAGCAGCCAACTGCATGTGGGCGTTTGTTTATGTTTCTACTCAACTCACGGCCGTGGGTGTTACTACAAGGGCAGCAGAAAACGCCGACAACTTATACACTTACACACACACACACACACACACACACACACGCACAGCACCTGAAAAGCCAAACAGCTGAGCTTGGCTGCAGTTAGTCCGCTATGCTGCCTTCGCCATATTAGAGGGAAATACTTTAATACAAATGTTGCCCTACAAACTGTTGAGTGGGTGCGTTCAGTCAGGCATGAATTTGACATATTTCTTGTCTTTTCTTTATTGTTAGCGTCAGACGCATTCCACAGCGACGACCTGCGCCAATAGTCGGCACCAGAAATCATTTGAGGGGCTTTTATAAATTATCACGAGATATGCAACGCATTGAGCATAAGGTCAGGAAGAAAAGCTCTATTGATATATCCATATCCGGCTGTCCATTTACTAGTCTATCTGTCTGTCTATCTGTCTGTCTGTCACTCTGTCTCTCTATCTGTCCGCCCTTCCGTGTGTCTGTCTGTCTGTTTGTCTTCCTGTCTATCTATCTATATATCAAGTTTAATGCTTAGTCTCTTATGAAACTTTATTTATTCTTTTGTTTACCAAGAAATCATAATCAACTTCGTCAGTTAAGCGCTTTTTTTTTGCTGCTAACGTGCTGAAAAATGAAACTTATTGACATCAAACTAACATATCATGTATCTGCCGCAGGACCAATTGCTTCGAAAGCGAAGTTTTGGTTTCATTAAATTTGCCTTTTTGTAGATATCTTAATCTAACTAAAAAAAAAAAACAAACTTATTCTAAAAACGGCCTTTGTTAAACCGCCTTTCGCTTAATTAATCAAAATAATAAGAATGATAACAGATATAAAACAGGGACAACTATTGCATAAAAGTCCCAAATTAGTTATTGTATCTAAAATATTTCGTACAGAGTATCTTGGGCATGCTGATAAGTATTTCAGCTGCACTGCGAACTCTCCATGTGCTGAACAGCAGGGAGCCTTTACTTCATATCGAAATATTCGCATGAATAGCGGGCCTGCTACCTACTAGACTCTTATTCAATAATTTTAGCCAGAAAATTCTTTATGCCTGTATTATAATCCCATTATGATGCCAATTTTGCCAACATGCATATGCTGACATTCCGCACATCATCTCGGCATATACATTTTGTCATGCTACGCTCCTTTGGTGTGTATTCATGCAGGCAGGACCCCAGCTGACAGTTACAGAGCACAAAGCTAATATGAGGCAAATGGTTTCGGGGTTGGGCATTTCGGAGACGCTGGCACGATTTGTGGCGCGTGTGCGTCCAACAGCCCATAAAAAGGCAATGCAAAAATATGGTCTTACTGTCGTCATTCTGTCTTACGTGTGCCGCCGAGTCACATGTCCTGTCAACTCCAGTACCAGATCGATGACGTTTAAAATGATGCCGAACGCTTCAAGCTATTTAAAATGAAATGTCCAATGTCTAGCTATCATTAATTTAACTGCTCCGCTGACAGCTGCCTTGCAGCATGTGTCCAAGAAGAAGAGAAAACAAAATAACAATTAAGCGTGCTCCATTGTAGACAGACAATAGATATTGATACAGCATGCTTGCATATATCTTTTGCAGATTATAGAGGTTCATCATCTTTTATGTCAAAGCTGTCAAAGCTGCCAACCTGCTGTGAAGCGAAACGTTTCGAGGGCGTCATTTTCCAACATAAGTTTAATTTATCGGGCTTAATAACAAAACATAACTTTAAAGTGAGCTCAAGCGCCAAAGCATAAATTACTTTGGCCCCAAGCATTGCATTTAGCAACTTTTGTTAAATGCCAAGCTTCGGTTGAGATCAAATTTAGCCCGCATCCTGTTTGAGAAAATATACATGGCTTGCAATATTTTCTTAACAACGGGCATTTGTTAACTTGTTAGCAAACTTTATAATATTTAAACCAAAACCGGGTTAACTAGCCGAATTGCTTAGGTTATTGAGTTGGCTCGAATCAGCGACTATTTTCCTTTAAGGTACAAAACCAGGCTAATATTGCCCTGACCAATACTCTTTATTAAAGAGCTCCACTGAATACATATGTTGCCCTAGTGAACGCTCGCACACGCTTTAAAAGTACCTGGATTAGTACCTTTCAAACTATATAGTATACACGCACGTATGTTGACGTTAAGCCATGCAATGGTGTAACAGAAGGGCCTCGCGTTTGATAGATTATTCTACGAGTTTCTTGGAAATGTATTTCATTGTTGTAGCATTTTTATATTGAAAAGAGAATTTTACAACATATAAGTGCGGCTTCCGAGAAATTTTGCTAGCGCGCTTAGTGTTTCAAGTTCAAGGTGAACATATCAAAGTAAAATTTGTTAATGCTCGAGTGTTAAATCTGCTGCTCGAAGGGGAAATTGTTATTGGTTTGAGCTTAAATTGGGGGCAAATAATATTGTAGTAAGCAGCTGGCAAAATATTATTGGCAAGTTCCAAGAATTTCAAATATAATGAAATATTTCGTGTATTGTACAAACGAGAGATACGCATGATATTTATGATATTTTCGCAAAAAATGCATTTGATTTGCTTTGACAATTTTGAGCAAAAATATGCACGTAATGAAATATCTTTACGCTCAAATTCATACTGCACTTTGACCTATAAACTGCAAATATATAAAAGCAAAAACCTGCAGCATAATACCCCATAAAATATAATCTAAATGGCAGTCTTATGCTTGGCAACTGCTTTGGAATTCTTAATCCAGATGCCATATTGTGCAGCATTCTAAATGAAATTGTAATTGCAGCTAGCGCACACAAGCGTACAAATACGCAAACACAAATACACAGACACAAATACAGAGAGAAAACTGAATTTCTAATTAAGCCAGGCAAATAGTGAAAATGCGAAATGAAATGGAAATGAGCATGAAAATCACAGCAAAGATGCAGTTGAAATATGCGTGGGTCGCCGCTGTTGTTGTTGTTGTTGTTGCTGCTGCTGCTGCTGCTGATGCTAATGCTGCTGATAATAATGATGCTGATGATGATGAGCAGCTAAAGCAAATATCTGACATTTATCTGTAATAGCTGTCGAGCCGGGAACTTTCAAAAGAATTGCCTACATTCTTGCCCAAATAAGTAGGCAACATTTCTTGAGCTTTCATTTGCGCAAATGTTAATGCAGACACAAAATATATACATATATGCATGCAACTATATAAATGTGCAGTTCCATATATACATATATATGTGTAATTACAGCCATATTTATAGCTCGAACCCAATGAAAGTGGGAAGACTTGGGTATACTGCTTACAGGCAGACGGAAGCCTTCCCGAGTCTGTGATATGTTAATATCATTTTTTGATCTTAATCAAGAGGACGAGCTGAGTTGATTTAGCCATGGCCATCTGTCTGTCCATCTATGTGAATACATTAATCTAAAAAAGTATGTAAGCTGTGGACTTGAAATTTGCACAGAACAAGTTTGTCACGGCTTTTCGATATCTCCCCCAATTTTATAATATCAAAGCAAAGCTCGAACATTTGAATGGTTCTTGTATGGTATACACTCATTAAGTAGATTTCACTTTTTGGTTGCCTAGTCGCATGCCCCCCAAAATGGAAAAAATACTCATTTGTAAAGGAAGAGCTTTGCGCTTTGATATATATACACAATTGGGTGTCATATTCAATCAGTAGGCACCAGAAGTATATAATATAGATTGCATTGCCCATAGAGTGTAACGGCTGGTAGAAGAAGTATAATTGTGTGTGTGTGTGTGTGTGTGTGTGTGTGTGTGTAGGAATATAAAATGGTGCTGATGCTGGGCTCAGGGTATCAACCAGTCGAGCACTCTCGACCAGAGACCGCTTGTTTATGTACATATTTATATAAACCTTATACACATGCCATGTACTTTGGGGCTCCAATTAATGTGCGCACACACGCACAGTCGCATTTGTGTGTGCGTGTTGCCAGAGTTCGTAATTTGAATGCGGGTGGGTTTATTGCGGTTGCTAGAGCTGTTGATAGCATTGGGCAGCAAAAACTCATTTGGCAAACGTACAGCATAAACAGTGTCGCAGACATTAGCGATAAAAACAGCAGCAACAACAAAAACAACAACGACAACAACAACAACGACAACAAAAACCAATAACAGAGAGCAACAGTTGTCCCGGACGCGGGACCCGCACACAGTTCCGGAGCACGGCCTTGGGTCCACGCCTGCGCCAGTTTGTGCCTAATTAAGTGTTTATCTTAATTCTATAAAAATAGTTGGCAGTTTAATAAAACTCACGGGGCACATAGCACAAGCAAATAAACAGATTGTTACAGAATGTGTATAACAAACATATCTAGATACAATCCAGACATCTATATATATGCGTTATTATATTACATTATTGTACATTACATTATCGTACACACTACACTAAAGAGTCTAAAAATCATTACGAATTGCTGAGAGTCTCGTGGCTTAGCCAACATCTGTTGATATTAGTTAAACACTTTGTCTGTTATTTATTATACTTCTTATCGGACAAGAAATAGAGGGACAGCAACTGCTGCACTAATGTCAAGATCTAATGACAATATTTAAATTTATTATTATTAATTTTTATTATTATTTTCAAAAGACAAAAAAGTGGGCTAGCATGAACTGTACTTGAGGCAACATTTGTTAATATAATTCATTAATTCATTTTATTATAATATTATTTTTAAAATACAAACAAAATAGCGCTAACATCAGCTGCTGTTATTCCTAATTAAGTTAAGACAACCTCCGTTGTTGTCATTTAAACACTTTAATTTTATTTTTAATAGACAAAAAAAGAGAATTCAAATCAGCTTTTGAATATTCTAAATTCTAATTTAACAAATTTTATTTCTTAAAATAAGTTCTCGTTAGACATACATAAAGATGCAGAATAAACATTAAAATACTTAAATTTTGAATTGATTCAATTTTTAAATTTTCAAAAATATAAAATTATTTTATGTATATATGTATATGTTTCATTTGGACATGGGGGCTCGAACCCTAGATTTTAGTCAGGCGACTTTGAATGTGCATAAAATATCAGAGGTTCATATAATATTTGATTTTTATTTACCAACAATTTGATGTCATCTGCTAATTGTTTAGCTATTCACCCAGTGAAACGTTATTTGCCTGTGCAGCTGGCAAGGTCTGTGAGTCGGGTCATGACATTCAAGGGTCAAATCATTTGCGCCGACAATGCGCAGCAGCCCAAAATAAAACGCCACAGCAGCCGCCTGCTCCTTGCTGCTGGCTACAAAAAAAAAAGAGAAAAAAATAAAAATTAATAAAAAAAAAAAAAAATGGAAAATAGCGCTAACGCGCATTAATATAGAAATATGCGGGTTTATTTTTAAATTTTGGCATGCTCGTGTCCGTGCGCCAATTAAATTCCTCGCCGCAGGCTCGCAAATGCGGTTGAGCCATTTGAGCCATTAATTTGGCATTTTGTGCGGTGGCCTAATGAATTTACGATGACTACTAGTTAAATTGATATTTGGCTCGATTTGCAATTAAAATGCGCAGATTCTGGACTCTTCAGAGCTGGCCTGAAATTTAAGTTAGTGCTGCTTCTATGTGAACAGATTGTTGAACTTAAGAGCTTGCCTTCACGTTTTCGACATTAAGCATACGCCCCGTGCTGTCCATTGGGATTGGGCTTGGACTTGGACTTGGGCCTGGCAGTGTCGCCCCTAGTCCAAGGGCCAGGCGCTATGGTATGTTTTGTTTGTCCTCGTGCGAATGTCGTCATAAAAAGATGTGCACATGACATTCGGCTACCCGACAATTATCTATTTGTTATTTACATTCATTTGATGCGCAAACAGTGGGCAAATAAACAAATAAAAACAAACCACAAGAAAATAAAATAATAAATAGCAAATACAAGCAATGCGAACTGTAGCAAAAGTTGATCTTTGACCCGACTCTAAACATCGTGCGCATTTGTCTAAGTGACAATGTTTGCCTCTTACTAAAAATAAGTTTATTAAAACTTTGTCCTTTGCTGTCCTTCATTTAAATACTAATTACGCGTGATAGAAATTGTTGCAAATGTGGATGGTGCAACAAAAGAGCAGCAATTAAATAACCACCCACGCACTTCCACTCTCGCCCTCCGTTTCTTTTATGATGGAATGACGCCAGCCAGCCAGTTAGCAGCATGTTGCACTCATGGCATTCGTGTACGCATTTCATTTCAGCATGTGGCACGGACCGCACTGCCCTGTCCCGGCCGTGCCCTGTCCTGTCCCTGCGCCATTGCATACCAGACAGGGTATTGTCGCCAGACCGGCACATAATAGCCGCAACACCCTGCTGGCAGTGTCCCACTGGCTTCCCAACGTATGGCTGCCCCCAGACGCAGCTTTAACTGTGTACTTGTGGCAGTTGCAAGCTGTCCGTGCTGTCCGCTTAATAAGTGCGAAATGTTTAGCAAATACATATATGCATAAGCATGCTGCGTAGCGTTTGTTGTGGCGATTTATTTAGAGACCTGCAAAGCAGCAGCTGCCGCTTGCCGCTTGCCGCTTGCCCCTTGCCGCTTGCCCCATTTATGTCTGCTTTAATTTCTGCAGTGCGAAATTTCATTTCGCACTTTTTATTACGTACATCCTCTGTTATGTCTTAGTGTAAATTATATAGATTATATTACGGCTGCTGTAACTGCATCCTTCAGCAGTTAATCTCTTGATTGTTTCACCTGACAGTTTCTCTTCAGCCTGTCCACTGGCACTGAAAGCAATAATAGAAAACAAAAAGAAAGATTAAGAAGAAAGATTAATACTCTTCCAAACATACGGCATAGTGTTTTGCAGACTTGTTAGGACACTTGTGAATGCAATGACGATTGCCAAGTTCTCGATTAACTGGAAAATTCTAAGAAATGTCCATTTATCGACCCATTTATCCTTTAGGGCTACTTGATATAGTAGGAGCATGGTATATAGATATCTTAAGCAACAAAAAAGGTTTACATTGAGTTCATGACACAGTTATAATGTCATCAAGAGAGTTCTCCAATGCAATATGAAACAATGTTTCCAATCTGAAAAATTGTTTGATATTTATAATGGTTTTCTCATATTCCATATAAATACTAATATTATAAATTGTACTCTTAATATTTGTTTTCAAAACTTATCATAAATTGCAATATTCAATGTTTAAACAAATAAATTTCTAAAGCGTTTCAGTTTTAACATCATAAATTATATACATTTTATAGTAAATATGCCGATAAGTTTTTCTATGAGTTTATTAAATTTGAGATCAAACTTCGTTAATGGTAATCAAAAAGCATTCTTATTTCCATAGAATATTATTATTTTATTTTTTATTTTCGACATATTTTTCTGATATAATTTGGAATTATAGTTTCTATATTATATAGAGAATTTTCTATGATTTTGAAAAGGATTAACTCAGATTTAAAAGCTGGACATATGTCCTTCATTTAAGAAGCTGCTCCCTTATTTTGCTCAGTGCAGATACGACAGACAGATTCAGTGTTTGCATCTCAATAGCTCTGGTCGCACTGGTTGGCATTTGCATTAGATGCTGTAGGTGGGGGAAATGGAAAACAATTAATGAAAATTAAATTATACGTAGCCGGAAGCCATCATGAATTTTTGAGTGCAAACGCCATTAGCATTTGCCAAGCACTGGATGTCCGCCATCAGCGTGGTGTTAGTTAGGTGTGGCTGTAGTCTGCCTAGCGACTGGGCACGTGGGTCGTCTGTTTTAATTTAATGTAGGGTGCTTGGTGGGTGACCGTTGCCCGTTGCCTGCTGTCCGCTGCCCGCCGCCCGTTGCCGGCTGTCAACGCATGTTGAGCATATTGAGTTTCAGAGCGTAATGGCGACAATGGGCACGCGGATGGGCGAGCGTGGTGCGGGGCAGGAGCATCAGTGCTGTGATTTCGTTTTAAGGCCCCGCGGGGTTTACTTTTATGAGATTCGCGTGGCATGCACAGTTGGGAGTCGAACGTTAATGTTGACTCTTTTGCCTGCTGGCATTTACAGATGGCGTCGACTATAAGGAGCGGCTCATTGCCAGCGTTAAGAAGGAGGTGAAGCAACTGATGGAGGAGGCGGTCACCAGGAAGTATGTGCACGAGGACAGCAGCTCGGTGACATCGCTCTGTGCTGCTGTTGAGGCCTGCCTCAGCCAGGGACTGCGCCGCCGTGCCCTGGGCCTGTTCAAGACCTCATCGACGACAGCGCTGCTGCACAAGATAGCAAAGACCTGTGCCGAGGCGGAGCATATCAGCAAGCTGGTCCAGGAGATCGAAGCTAGCGATCCCAACAAGCGTTCTTCGTCGAGCAGCGACAGCTTCAACCGGCCGCCAATGCTCAAGAAGAGCAGCAGCAACTCCATGTCGACCACCAATGCAACCACATCAACCGCATCCGGCTCCACATCCGCCTCGGTAACGGCATCGGTGTCAGTCAGCGCCAGCACCTCGAGCATGTCGTTGGTCACCATGAAGTGAGTAGCAATTCCCGGGCTTGGTAACTCTCTCTCTCTCAAAATCACCCTCTCTCTTTCTCACTCTCTTTCTTTATGATTCTCCAACTTCCTGTTTGTCTCTCCCCTTCCGCTTCCCTCTTCCTCTTTATCTTTCTCTTTCGCTATTTCCCTTTCGCTTTCCCCGTCTCTATTTCTAATTCTTCAACTCCCTGGCTCTCCTTCTATTCCTCTATTTCCTTTTTTTCCCCTGTGTCTTTTTCTCTCTTCCTCTCTCTGTTATTTTCTTTCTATTTATCTTTTTGTCTTTATATTTTTTTTCTCTATCTTGTTCTCCCCTCTCTATTTCTCTATATGTCTTCCTATATCTCTCTCTCTCTCTCTCTCTTTCTCTCTCTGTTTCTTTTTCTCTCTCTCTCACTCTCTGTTTCCGTTTCTCTCTCTTTCTCTGTCTCCCTCTCTCTCCCTCTTTGCTAATGTCTACTTGCAGATATCTATGGATACGCTTAGCTTTGTATGAGAAGCGTCTGACCAAGATCATCGAGTATCTGGTGAGCAACGCGCAGAGCTATTATGATCGTGATTCGTTGGTGGCCGATCCGGATTATGGTTCCATACTAAGCTCCCTGCTGGTGGGTCCTTGCGCCCTGGACTTTACGCGCGCCAAAACTGCCGATCACTATTGGACCGATCCGCATGCCGATGAGCTGGTATGGATCAGATCTCATACTGATCTCTATGTATAACGCATAATCTCTCAACCGATTGGCGTTCCAGGTGCAACGTCATCGGATCAGCTGTCGTCGCTCCTCTTCCACCTGTTCGCGGCCAGCGATAATAAACTTTAAACGTAGCTTGAACACCAGCTCGGATGATGCCAGCAGCTGTTCATTTAAATCGATTGCTTCAGCCACGGTGGCCAAGGATTATGTGGAGTCACTGCATCAAAATGCGAAGGCCACGCTACTCTATGGCAAGAACAATGTGCATGTACTGCCCAAGGATGTGTCCGAGCTGATGCCCGGATATTTGAGTCTGCACCAGCACATCCAAACGTTGACCATCAAGTGGACGCCAAATCAGCTAATGAACGGCTACAATGACACCGACGAGGAGGAAATCGACAAGGAGGCCTACTGGGCACATGCGCTCAACATCAATGTAGACGAGATTGTCTATGTGCACTGTCATCAGAGTCGCGGCGAGGACAGCGGCGGCACAGTTATACTGGTGGGTCAGGACGGCGTACAGCGTCCGCCCATCCATTTTCCGGAGGGCGGGCACATGCAGCAGTTTCTCAGCTGCTTGGAAACGGGTCTGCTGCCACATGGCCAGCTCGATCCGCCACTCTGGTCGCAGCGCGGCATTGGCAAAATGTTTCTTTGGCCGAAAAGCATGCGCCGTCGCATTCTGCCCTCGGTCATGGAATCGGTGGATGAGACGCCCATTGATTATGTCTTTCGCATTGTCAGCAAGAGTCGACACGAGGAGTTTGGTAGGTTTCAGGCCCATTGAATTGAATTGAATTTTGCTGATTTTTTGGTTTCTCTCTCGGTTTTTTTTCCAGCTGCTACGCATTCCATTCTGGACTTTGTCCGCAGCACTCCAAGGCGCGCTCAATTGAGCAGCTGCTCCACTACGGGCAGCAGCGACTGCTCGAATAAGAGCTTATCCATTGACCAGTATCCGATGGAATCCCCATTGCTGCAGCAGCACAACCAAAACACCAGCATCGAAATGGTCTGCTCCACGATGCGTCGTCAGATTATCTCGCGCGCCTTTTACGGCTGGCTGGCCTACTGTCGTCATTTATCCACCGTACGGACACACCTGTCGGGTCTGGTCCACGGACGCATAACACCAGAGAGTGAGTTTTTGACTGCCTAACCTATCCATTAGTTGAGTTGAGTAGTTGAGTTGGCAACATATCTAGGAAAATATTCATTATTCTTTAGGATAGATCACATTTGTCCAAAGTCTCAAACATTATATTTGGAAACCTACAAACTTGTTCTTTAAAATTCTTCCAAGATTCGGTTGCCTTTTTGGTGAAAACTATGACCATCTAAAGAGATGGAGAGTGGTTTATTGCTTTATATATATGTACACGTATAAGCTATGCGCCTTTTTGAAAAAATAAAAAAACAAACTTTTGGGCAAAACTGAGAAAATAAAACTGAAAGCTAAAAACTTTAATTTTCGTGCTTCAAGCAAAGAAACTATTTTTAAACTAAAATACGTTCAAAGTCGTTCGAGTGAAACACAAAAAGTTTGCTTCAAATTTTTTTTGGCCATGTTTCGCCAATTGTTAAAACACGTATTCATACATTTTCAAACGAAATTAATAATAATGCCTTGGGTCCCAATTTGCCAAGAAAATGCGAATCACGTCTCAAATATATGTTTATAAAAATCTTTAGGAATAAGTCTAACGGCGATTTGATGGTAAATATAAATGTACACAAGTATTTTCCACTTATATTCCACACTTGCGGGTGGAGCTTTCAGATTAGCCCATTTAGAGTTTCCTTATGTACACCTAAAATATTTTCTTCAATTTTGCAAACATTTAATTAGCCAAGTGTGGATCATAAATTGTAGTTTAGCATCTATTATTATAATTGATTATTATAATACCTCCGTTTTCCACTTAAATTCCACACTTGCGGGTGGAATTTTCTAACTTTGTGTGTACAGTACAAAAGATAATATTAGTAAAAGATTCAGCTGCCAAGTTGAATTTGGGAATAACCATTTGTTTATATACTACGCCTAGATAATCGAAAATCTTTTTTAATAAATAAGTATTATCGTTGCATAATAATGCGTTTTAAAGACTTATTATCAGCACTGTTAATTTGTTAGTACTTTTTTCCAATCAAAAGTGAAAGCCGACGAGGAGGGCCTGACCAAGGAGCGCTGGGAACTGCTCAATGCGGACGGTATGCTGAATAACTCTACGGAGTTTTATCGCCTGGTCTACTTTGGCGGGGTGCAGCCGGAACTGCGCAAGGAGGTGTGGCCATATCTGCTGGGCCACTATGCATTTGGCACAACACAGGAGGAGCGAACCAAGCAGGATGAGACGTGCAAGCACTACTATGAGACCACAATGAGCGAGTGGCTGGCCGTGGATGCCATTGTGCAGCAGCGGGAGAAGGAGAAGACGGCGCGGGCAGTGGCCAAGCTCAGCTCCGGCAGTAATAGCGGCAACGAGCGCACGGTACGCGCCGCGGATCTGGATGCTGGCGGTGAGCTGGAGAACGAGGTGTTTGAGGACATTTCGGATATATCCGATCCAGGTGATCTTGAGTTTGATGACGAGCAACGGCAGCAGCTGCAGCAGGAGACGGCCGGCGTCAGTGTCACGCATTTGAGCGTGAAGCCCATTCCCCGTGCCATGAAAACCAGCACGGATTCCGGGCATGTCGACGAGGGCCTGGATGACCTAGACGAAGAGGAGGAGGAAGAGGAACAACAGCAGCAGCTGCAGGAGAAAATGAAAAACAAGCAAGAAGAGAAATTAGAAATGCCAACAAACATGTCGGTAGCTGACAAGAAGATCGCAGCCCAGTCGCTGGACAAGGAGGCACAGGCAAGCTGCTCAACCTCAACCACATCCTCGTATGAGACCGTGGGTGGCGTGCCGCAGCCAGGCGACACCCGCAGCGTACTCAGCCCAGAGTATCTCAGCGCCGATGATCTGCAGGCCCAGCTGCCCGACGACGAGGAAGGCGTACAGCCACAGCAGGCAGCTGCAGTTATCATTACGAATGCTTCTGTGGACATTGCCAACTGGGAGCGCAGTCCCAAGGCAGGCGCCAACAGTCGGATGCCGCCGCTGAGCGAACAGCTTGAGAGCGGCGCCAATGCGCCCAATCTAGATGCACTGCAGCAGCCAAAATCTAGCTGCGCCTCACCAGCCAGCTCCAATGGTGGTGTTTACAGCGTAAGCACTTGCGCCCTCACATAGTCACACCCCTTCCAACCGATAATTGCTATTGTTTATTGACAGAGTGAGCTGCTGGAACAGTTTGGCCTAAATCTGCATCGGATCGAGAAGGATGTGCAGCGTTGCGATCGAAATTATTGGTACTTTGCCAGCGAGAATCTGGACAAGCTACGCAATGTGATATCGACGTACGTGTGGGAGCACCTGGACGTGGGCTACATGCAGGGCATGTGCGATCTGGTCGCTCCCTTGCTGGTCATCTTCGATGATGAGTCGCTCAGCTACAGCTGCTTCTGCAAGCTCATGGAGCGCATGATCGAGAACTTTCCCAGCGGTGGTGCCATGGACATGCATTTCGCCAATATGCGGTATTTATCTGTCTATCTATGCTATCTTGAACGGATACTGACCTGATCTTTTCCCGCATCTCATCTCTTCCAGCTCGCTCATTCAAATACTCGACTCCGAGATGTACGACCTGATGGACTCGAATGGCGATTACACCCACTTCTACTTCTGTTACCGCTGGTTCCTCTTGGATTTTAAGCGTGAGCTCATCTATGACGATGTCTTTTCCACCTGGGAGATCATCTGGGCAGCCAAACATATTGCCTCCGGGCATTTTGTGCTCTTCCTGGCGCTGGCGCTGCTCGAAACCTATCGCGATATCATTTTGTCCAACAGCATGGACTTTACAGATGTCATCAAGTTCTTTAATGGTAGAGTTCACATAGTGTAGTAGCCATATATATTTATTTATATATTTTTTATATATATATTTCAGAAATGGCCGAGCGACATAATGCCCAAGCGGTGCTCCAGCTGGCGCGAAGTCTGGTCCTGCAGCTTCAGATGATTATTGAGAACAAGTAGATCGATTTATAATGAATATTAAGTAGCAACAATGCTTATATAGTAGTTATAGATGTTTAATCCTTGTTTTGCCAAAAGCCACAGAACTTCCCAAGTAGGCACAAAAGAATACCCTCACCCCAAATTAATGTGTACAATAAGTATGTGCTAAGATGTAATCCGAAACTTTGACTCTAATTGTAACTGTAACTGTGACTGTTATTATATACATTTTATGTAAATGTTTGTTAATGTTATACCCACATCTCCGAACAACCAAAAAATGGGGCCGAAAACATAAAAGACTATATAAAGTGAATCTGACAAACTGTATCAAAAAGAAAGCAGCATTTCAAACTTTATATCGTACAAAATAATATTAGTAACAGGCGTATTTCTTTTTTTTTTAACCTTAAACTATCACTAACATGAATATTTATTTAATATACAATACATGTAGTAAATTAGAGTGCAATTAAACTAAAAATATCAAGAGGTTATATAAAGCAAATATATACAAATACTGTACAGAATATGTATGTACAACCCTATATACTACAACATATATACGTATGTGTGTGTATGTGCGTGTGTGTGTGTGTGTCTGTATCTGTGTATACAAATGTATATGTCTACATGTAAAAAAGTAATCGAAAAGTATTTAAAATAAACATATGTATGTCTGTACCAATCTGAAATTTCCTTCTGCGAAAGGCGAAAATCAAAAACCCAAACAGTTAATAATAAGTCCAAATACTGTTACAAGTACTATATGTATACCGTTCTGGAATTCAAATCAGGGAATGATACCGTAGACCTAACCTTGCTGATCTGAACTTTTCTCAAAATCCAATTCGAAACTGTATCCGATTTACCAAAAACATATTACAATTGTTGACCAATCCCATTGTTTTTGCGGTATCGTTTCGTTTTGGTTTTTTGGCTTTATTTATTTACCTTTTCCGCGCCCATATATATACATACCGAAATTTGTACAATATATATTACATATGTATGTATTTCGAAACTATCTTTGCTATAATTATAAATATTAAACTGAAAGTCATCCTGTGCATTTTCTTTATATGCAGTTGGGGTCTGGTTCGAACATTGGGTACCTTTTTATTTTAGTTAGTTAGGTTAAGAGCAGGTGAATGAAAATGAAACAAAGTGAGAGGGAGGGAGAACCAAAGAGACAGAAAGAAAGAGAGTGCAAGCGACTTATTTATATAAAGATATTAAATTGAAAACAGAGATTAGGTTTATTAGATTGCCGACACAACTATTTAAATTAGCACTTATCTGACTTTATGAGAATCGCGTAGTAGGGCGACATTTACAAAAACGTTACATTTTTAATTTGCAGCACAGCGGGAAGTAAGCTTTGTATGCGTTTGGAAGAATATACAAACATGCAAACAGAAACACACACATTCATGCACACGTACATATACAGACACACACACAGACATGCAACTTGCATTCATCCATATACACACACATACATACGTACATACACACCAAAATGTTAAAAAGACTGACAACGCATTAAAGCCTCCAGGGCTTACCTGAAATTATGAGAATCGCGTAGTAAGGCGGCATTTGCAAAGACGATTTTTCTTTAATTTGCTGCGCAGCGGTAAGTTACCATGGCCACTTATGCCCGATTGCTGACAAAATTCGTGATTAAAATAAATGCGCTTGAGGGGAGGCCTCCAAGAGCTGATCGACTAATTAACAAATATTTTAGGATTTAGGATTAGGATAAATGCAACAAATCTTGGTATTGAGAACATGACAAAAATCTTTGCGAATTTAACGTCGGGCCTATCGTTTACAACTAACAAATATTTTAATAGAGTTTCTATATATTCTTCTGTACACATTATAAAAATACGTATCTATCAATCGATTGATAGATTATGTGTTTACAAATGGTCTATCATTTGGAACAGCCACGTTTGATTTACTTAAGTTGCCGTTCACAGATACTTGACACCAAATAGTTAAGCAAACCAAATGTGGGCTGTAGGAAATTGCTTGACTAGAACATACCCTGTAGTCAGTTCCGAATAGCGCTAGCATACATTTGATCTTAACTTATCCAGCGTTAATCTCTTGATATTTGTTGAAAAAATGTAGGTTGGAAATCGTAACTTCTTGATATTTAAAGCATTGGAAAGTTATCGATATTATAGTTATTACAGATCACGAGCACGAATGGCCTTTAGATACGTCCAAATGTATGTAAATTATGGGCTCAAAGATGGGTCCTTCTGTCTGTTATTAAATAGTATTAAACTATTTGCTTTTGGCCATAAATCGTAAAAGTTAATCTTTTTAATCAGCTTAGGAATATATATACTATATACTAATCCATCAGTTGATCCAGCGCCAAGCAATAATAAATTTCGAATCTGAGCACATACATCCTCATATGCTGCTCATATAATCGAATGCAACTACTTCTAATACGATAAGCAGAAGGTTTATATTTAGTCATAATACAAACATACGTAAGCCAGCACGGGTTGCCAACGCCCAAGCCGTAACTGTTTTTCGCGTTATCTTGCCTGGTAGCTCCCCATATACCCACTTATGTAGTTGTATACTATATTCTTTTGTTATTGTTTATTTGTCTCAGATTCGCATTTCGTATCAATGGATCGCCGGGCATCGTGTATAAAAGTGTGCAGCTGCAATCGATACAAAGAGTTTCCAGTTCTTAGCTCATTCATAACATGTCGTCGGACTTGGCCGGTTTACTAGGTCTCTGCAACAATGAGGATCCGCCAAATATTCCATTCAATAAAGGAAGTAGCGTTCAGAGTAAGTTATATCACTTGAAGATTATTCAAATTTGATTAGTTGCCGTGAACACATAAAAGATTACGTATATAACCAATCAGCTATGATAAAAAAATCCGTATGGCATGACTGCCTCTATCTTTCAAAACGTGGCCAAGGCACACTCTCAGATTGTGTGCTGGAAGTTTAATTCAGATATGATTTATCAATGAAATTCAGTTAAAGCACCTTGAAACAAAAAAAAATATATATATAATTATATCAACAAACATTTTCAATTATAAAGTTTTCTTCTCAAAGTTTCCAACTTATCGAAACCATTTCAAGAGTCTCTAGAAATCATCATATATTTCCTTTTTGACTAGCCACATACTATAATATACATATGTATGCAATAAATCCTTGAAAATTTCAGCTTTAAAGTTTTTAGTTATTTTCTCGAAGTTTTTTTTTTTTACAAATCCTAAATCGAAGAGTAAACCAATAGCCTGATTCCAGATATACCGAAAGCTCAAAACAAATTGAAAAAAAAACACAAACAATAAAAATCTTTGATTAGTACACAATTTTGCATAGCTTTGAGGCAAACTTACAAGATATTAAATCTTATTCGATTTGCAGTAGCGAGCGGGGGCGTAAAAAGCAAAGTTTAAAGCTTGAGCTAAGACCGTTATATGCCTACACATACACAGGCATAAGGCGAGCTTTAACAAAGTGCACAAGCCGTAAAATACTCTACACTCAGAGAGCAAGAGAGATTATTGGTAAATTCGCACAGAGCTTGCAACTACAAGCAAATTTTTTTTTTTTAAGTGCACATTCGCAAGCTTCGCGAACGCTCTCCGAGCGAAAGCTTTTGTGCTTTCGTTGAATGCGTGCTCGCGAGTGCTAAGCAGTTGTCAGATGTGCTCGTAGCTAACAGGTCGCTCTTGCTTTGCGTCTCGGTAGGTTGTTTGTTGTTGGATCTGCGATCAAAGGTGCGTAGCACGCAAGGTGATCTTTGAACCGGCTGTGTGTGGGGCGGTGGGCTCAGCTGATCAGCTGTTACTTGGAATTGTTGTTTATATAGCCAAATATATTTACAGTTGCAAAACGCAAGGTAACAAAGCTGGAAAGCAAGACGATGTCTTCTCCGCTGCGCTTCTATTACGATCTGATGTCGCAGCCGTCGCGGGCGCTGTTCATCATCTTCCGGCTGAGTGGCATGCAGTTTGAGGATTGCATCGTGGCGCTGCGTAATGGTGGGTGCTCGTTCATACTTATCTTTTAAATGGAATGAATTTCTTTTATAATGGGACTTTGCACATGGCAGGCGAGCATCTGACAGAAGAGTTCAAGCAGAATATCAATCGCTTCCAGCGTGTACCCTGCATCAATGACAACGGCTACAAGCTGGCGGAGAGCGTGGCCATTTTGCGTTACCTTAGCGCCAAGGGCAAGATACCGGAGCAGCTGTATCCCAAGTATTTTGTAGATCAGGCGCGCGTTGATGAGTTCCTCGAATGGCAGCATATAACGCTGCGCGTCACTTGCGCCCTGTACTTTCGCACCATCTGGCTAGAGCCGCTGCTGACGGGACGTACACCCACAGAGGCGAAGATTGAGACGCTGCGCATGCACATGGAGCGTAATCTGGACATTATTGAGGAGGTGTGGCTGGCCAAGAGTGAGTTCCTCACCGGACCAGCGCTCACCGTTGCTGACATATTCGCAGCCTGCGAAATTGAACAGACACGTAAGTCACTTGTCTAATCTTATATATTTGGATTGCTCACTTCCAATCCTCTCCATAGGCATGGCCGATTATGATGTGCGCATCAAGTATCCCAAGATTCGCGCCTGGCTGAAGCGCGTGCGGCACAGCTGCAATCCGCATTACGATGTCGCTCACTCGTTCGTGTACAAGATATCGGGCACGGGCCCACAAGCCAAGCTCTAAGGCAATCCATAAAGCAGACGATGTAATAGTTTCTGTAAATATCTGTGTACTTGCATTTTTATGTTAACACGTCAGTGATTAAGTATTTATAGATCTTAAATATATATTAAGCGTTCCGATTGGGTCTTATAAAGCATATATATAGAAAACATAAAGATCTAATGAAGCCGTCAATTTAAATTCCTTACTTCAAAAATGTTTGAAACCGGAAGATTGAAACCCAGTTACGAGCTGAATTTCAATATATTTACACTACAAACTGAGCTTTAATCAAAACTGTATTCCAAAATGTAGTCAACCTGAATCAAACAACATTCTTTAAAGAACAATTTGTTTCAAGCTTAACAATATTTGAAGAAGACCCAGAGCCGTTGCATTTACCTAACCCCATATTAGATAAATGTCAATTTTGGGTAGAAATCAAATATTGCCTGCGTTTTGCATAAAACAAGTTGCAAATTGTAAATTATATTTTATTATACAAATTTGGAATATAACAATATGTTTTTACAAGGTTTGTATCAAATCCTGGGTTTACGACTCGACCCTGAAGTAAGGGTGTGGATGGTGGGTGGGTGGTGGGTGGTGGTTGAACCATGAACCGAGCCAGCCATATTTTGTTTTTGCAGCCCTGGTATAAGCACAACATTAAGCGAATAAGAGGTTAGATATATATATATATATATATATATATATATATATATATATATAATCTTTCACTCAAATAATTGCAGATTAATTGTTATATCCCGATTTTAAGCTATATGAAAAGTTCATAAGTGATTAATTAGCTTTATAAGTACTCCTATGATGTTTTTTTTTTTATTGTGTCGTCATTGTTGCTTTTATAATTTCACATTTATTTAAAAAAAAAATACAATTTTAAAAAATAACTACCTAAAACTAATAAAAAATTTTAATAATATATAATATAATATATATAGCAACGTTACGCGCTTGGATTTCTAACATTTTGCAACAATTTTTTTCTTTCAGTTTTTGCGATAACAAAACATAATATATATAAATAAAAGTACGGTTACAAAAAAAATATATATGTAAATGTATATATATATATATATTTTTTTTTTTCAAATTGTATGTTGAAAAAAAATCAGAATTCAGAAATCAGAATCAAATCAAGTAAAATAAAAGATAAATGGTATATACAAAAAAAAAAAAAAAAAAAAAAAAAAAAAAAAAAAACTATACAATATGGATATATTTATGTAAATATGTAAATATTTAGTTATATTTCTAAATATATACACATATGTGCATGTATGTGTGCGTGTGTATATATAAAACTACATACAACTCTAGACTACATTCACTTAATTATTATATATGCATGTATATTTTGTTGCGTTGAATTCAACTTAAAATAATACAAAAAATATGTGTGTGTGTAAACTTGTGTATGTGTTTATATGTGTGTATGTGTGTGTGTGTGTGTGTGTGTGTGTGTGTGTGTGTGTGTGTGTGTGTGTGTGTGTGTGTGTGTGTGTGTGTGTGTGTGTGTATATTTTTATTATATTGGATACTTGTATGCGTTTTGACCTAATACCAAACGTCTTCTACGATAACATTTTAATATTCGACATACATTAAAATGTATACGTAATGCTCTATTCATACTAATTGCTGAATTCTTGAAATATATGTATGTGTATATAATTTTAGTAATTTGTTTGTTTGTCATAAGGATTATATGAAAGAAATGTTTAAATTGTTGCGTATTCTGCCTATGTGCACCCGGTTTTTTGTCGCCTGCCACTCACCAACGACTGCGTACTTCTGATGGCCAAACAGGCAGCTGCATTGAGCCCGGCTCAGTTAGGCCCACTGATGTTGGGCTTAACTAACGGCTAACATATGACGAAGTATGGCCGACTCTTAAACTAATGACACGTGAGCACCAAACGCATATATATGTACACACATAAATATATAGCGTACATATACTGGCTGCCAATTGGCAATTGAGCACCGATGCGGCCAGCTGGGCCCTCGGGCAGTGTTCCCTAAATCATGTCACTAACAATTTTTAAAGCAAAGCAATTAAGGCACCAAAAAGTGTTGCATCTACGCACTAGAAGCTACCCATAGGCATGGACAGGTACAGGTACAAACAATGAAAAAAACAAAAAACAACAAACTACATGCATACAGTCGAAATACGTTGCAGATGCATACAAAGCGACTGCCTGCCACAAGACGTTGCCAACTCTCTCTCTCTCACTCTCACTCTCTCTTTCACTTTCACTTTCTGTCTCTATCTCTTTTAAATTGTGTGTCTGCTCTAGGCAGGCGACATTGTTTGGATTACGTGTAAATATATGCAAATATATATATATATGCATATAGTTTTGTATGTATGTATGTACTATGTATTTTTATATATGGCTGTCAAATGTTGGCCATGTTAAGCTTAACATATCCGTGCATATACGCACATATGTATGAGTGTATAAATATGTTTGTATATGTGTGTGTATGTCTCTCTGTGGGTGTGTTGTGTGTGTCTGTGTATGATTATTTTACAAATATATGTATGTATGTATATGGTTAAGCATATTCCGTACTGTTTGTATACGTTTTACAAAATAGTTTTGTATGTATATAAATATATATATAAATATATATCTTTCTCTGTAAGACGCGCTGTCCCTATCGTTACTTTTGCTTTTCCATTGTTCCCTCGATGTGTATGTGTGTGTGTATGTGTGTCGCTAGGTTTGTTTTGGATGGGTTGTGTGTGTCTGTTTTTTTTATTTGTGTGTGCTTCAGCCACAATTTCCTTTAAAATACTTTTGCATGTGTTTTATATGCTTCGCTTTTAATACTAATGTTTTCCAATATATGCTCTCACACTTTCGTGCTGCCTCCTTCTCTCGTTCTCTCGTTCTCTCGCTCTCTCGCTCCCTCTCTCTGTTCCTTTCTGAGCTTTTCATTTCATTTTAGCTGGAAGCGAGACACAAATTAGCTTGAAATTAGCTCGAAATTTAACTCATTTGGAGACGCACCTGCTCCGCTTCTGCACATCTAGAAACGCGCCCTGTTCATGTTCTTGATGCGTATGCCCACTTCCAAGACTTGGTCACCGCCGGCAGCGCCGCCGCCACTGCTGCTGTGGCTTGAGGAACTGCTGCTGCTGCTGTTGCTGCCGCCGACACCGCCGCCGCCGCCGCTGGCAGAGCTGTTGCCATTGCTGCCATCGCTTAGCGGCGAATTGTTGTTGTTGTTGTTATTGTTGCCCGAACTGGAACCGGAGACGACAACAGGCAACGCAACATTGGCCTCGGCATTGACACCGCTCACACTGGCACTTGCACTGGCTGCAGTTGCGCCCAGTCTACGCAACACTGTGGTGGTTGTTGTCGTTGTCGTTGTTGTCTCAGCAGCTGCACCAGCATTGCTCCCGCCGGCGGCGCTGCCCAATTTCAAGAGCTGCTGCTTATGATGCCGATTATGATGGTTGTAGTTGATGGCGGTCAGATCATGACTGGCGGTGCCATTGCCACCGCCAGCGCCGCCGCCACCTCCACCAGCGTTATTGGCGGCATAGTCGTGCGGGCCGCCCACCGTGTGCCGGCGCTTGATTGAGCGATTCTGTTTGTTTTGTATCTGCCGCTTTTTGGTCAGATTCATGTCAGTCTTTTCGTCCTTGGTGAGCGCGGCAGCGGCATGTGCCCAAGCTAATGACGACGATGTCGGGGAGCAACAGGTGGCGGCGGCAGCGGCAGCGGCAGCAGCAGCTGCCGAATTGCTTGAATTGCTGCTGCTCATGTGTCGCGTCGAGTAGTTGCGACAGTTGAAGCTGGCGCTGCGAAAGAGCCGATGATCGCGCCGCTTTTTATTGTAGCGTTCAAGAAAAAACGATGGCGAGGGTGTGGCCATGAGGAGCTTCTCCTTCGGATCACTGGTGGTGGAGCCCTCCGAGTCATCTTCGGAGCCGGCGCCCCCAATGCCCCGCTCGTAGGCCAGCGAGCTGCTGAACCTCAGATTCTTGCTTCCGTACGAGTTGCGCTGCATCGTGTTGGCCGTCTGGGAGCTGGGCGTGCCAGCCAGCGGCGTTGAGGCGCTGCTTGAGCCGGTGCCAGCGGTGGGCGTGGCAGCGCCACTGGCCGGCGCCGTTGCGCTGCCCTGGTGTATGGGCACCGTGGCCGAGTGCTGCAGCTTGTGCGCCGCCTTGAGCAAACTGGCCGGCAGCGGAGCCACCGTTGGCTTCATCAGCAACTGCAGCTGTTGCTGCTGCTTGTCCTCTTTGGCCTCGCCAATGCTATTGGTGGCCGTGCAGGAACGGCTCAATAGCAACGAGTGTGGTGCGTCCAGTGGGCAAAAGTTGTGGAACAGTCGCTCTGGCGACTCGTCCGCATAGGGAATGTTCTCGGAGTGCAAGTGCAACGGCTGACCAAGTGTGTGCCGGCGATTTTTGGGAAACTCGGGCGAACCGTTCTCATCGTTCGATTCGGAGCCGCTGCGCAAATTCCGCAGCTTGCTGTCCAGCGTGTCCGTGATGGTCGTCAGCGACATGGAGCCTGCCCATTGACAGTGGGTAATTAGTGGGTCTTACAGGGTATTTCAAGTGCTTGCACTTACCCGTATCGCTTAGACGGCTGCTCGAATCATCATCGGTGAGCAGTATGGAAATGTCAACGCTGCTCCGCTGCTGCTCATGCTTGCCAGCGCTGCCAGCTGAGTCAACGCTGGCCGAGTCCTTCTCATCCAGGCTGGCCTTGCGTGCCTGGGCGCTCCGCGAACTAGAGCTGGAGAGGAAGCCACCAGTGCCGCGCTTTTTGGTGCTTGCCGCGGCCGCCTTAGCTGTGCTCGTCGAGGAGGATGTCGTAAAGGAAGATGAGCCGCCGCCGCCGCTAATGGCCGAGCTGAGCAGCTTGCTGGTGGTGCTGGTCTTGCTGCTATGCAGCGTCGAGCTGCTGCTGGTGCTGGTCGTGCTACTCGCTGACACCTTGGCGTAGTCCAGCGACTGAAAGTGAACAGCGGGCAGGATTAGGCCAAAATCGCAAATGCTCTGCACAGACTTGCGCTGCATTCGTCTTTGGTTGGTGGTGCGGATGGTGGTTGTGGTATTGGTTGTATTGGTTGTTTTGGTGGTATTGGTGGTGTTGTCGGTAGTTGTGGTGCAGTGGGAATTGTGCTGGGCTTGACTACTGCCGCTTACCAGAACACTCTCGCCGGAGTACGTGTCCGAGCTGACGGCGCTGCGTTTACCATGGGTGCGTCTTCGCAACTGCGGAATGAAACGCGAGGAGCGCGTCTCCCGTTCCGTGATGCGCTCAATCTTGGACAAGTTGTGCAGCAGCATGCTCGTTTGGTCCTCCTGCGTCTGCTGCGGCTGGGCCGGACTCGGCGCGGCCGCGCCGCCGGTCAAATCCGCCAGATCCGGCAGACTGCCGCCCTCAAAGAAGAACTCGTACTGTAAACAGATTAAAGATAGCGATGGATAAAAGCGTCGACCGAATGCTGCTGTTGTGAACCCACCTGTGTGACGAGCAGCTCGACAATGCGACACTGATGCTTCATATCCTTTACGGCCGTTTCCAGCGTGTCGTTGGGTGTGCGTATTATAGATGGCCCAAAGATAATTGCCAGGTTCTTGGGTTCCATGCGATTCACCTCGCAGTTGTCGCTGACGCGGCACAGATGCCTGATCAGATGCTTCATTGTCTCGTACGGATGACGCGGCAGGGACTCGACAATGTCCTTGAGCAGCACAATGCGCTCCATGCCCGTCTTCTTGTCCGCCTCAATGAAATTAATGTAAAAACTGGCCGGCATCAGGGCATCCGGCAGGCTGCGTATAAATAGCTTAAGCAGGCTACTAACGACATTGACATCCTCCCATCGGACATCGGTGGCGCAGCTATCGAACGAAAATTCCTTCGTGTTGACCAGCTCGGACAGCTCCGATATGGCCGCCTTGTTGCCAGGTATGCGATAAATACCGACCACGCCCAGACCTTTGGTCTCCACAATATTGGTGCAGATCTCCACCAGATGCGGTACATAGGCGTTACTTTTGGACATGGGACATGCGCGCAATGGCTGACCAATGGAGCCGCCTGTTCTGCTGCCACAGCCCGAGGGTGAGGCCAAATCAGCATGGGCAACCCCGCCGCCACTGCCACCTCCACGTCGAAATAGTAAATCTTTCCAGTTCTTTGACTTGGGCGAGCCGAGATCTTTTTCGGGCACATTCTTGTGGGAGGAGGGCTTGCGTAGCTTCATCACGGGCGATATCGCATCATTGGTGGTGGCAGCTGCAGCTATGGAAGCCACAGCGGAACCCTCCACCAAGGCACCGCCCGAATGCGAACTTACCGGCGAACTATCTGCGCCTGCGACATCATCCAGGTAGCTGGAGGTGGCGGCTGTTTTTTGTGGCTCCGCCAGCTGCTTGCCTGCAGGCTGCTCCTGGAAAAAAAAAATGGGGGCTTGAAGGATTGGCCAATTTGGGCTTTCGACTACCACTTACAACGTCATCATAGTTCAAGCTATCCTTCCACTGTAGCAGCCCAAAGAGGCGCTTCATCTCGTTGCTGCTCTTGGTCTTGAATAGAATTTCGGTGTAGGGACCGCAGGACGGAGCCGATGATGCCGGCGTTTGCGGCTCGGCGGCGCTGCTGCTGCCCGACGAGGTCAGCTTATCGTGCGCATCATCCAAATTGAGCTCGTTGCCCAATGTAGCCAAATGGGCAACGCTGGCGCTCGGCTTCGACTGCATGCGTATCAAGTACTTCTTTTTGTCCAGCGACTCGTCGAAGAATTTAAAATTTCTAATATCAAGCTCTATCACCTGCCAAATGGAATATATATTCAATTGGTATTTTTCTAGCAAGGAATAGACGCAATTCAAGTTTAGCTGCGTGAATGATTGGGCAATGAGTATATTCTTGGATACTTGGCTTGGATACCGGGGATCGCTCAGCTTTCCACTACGCCTTAGGAAATTCCGCTGTATCGGAGCAATAGATACCGAAAGTTTGGCGTAGAGGTAGCCCTACCCCCATCCACCCGGCTATCTTTGGCATGCCGGCGATTGAATACCTTACGTTTTAGTTGGAAAGCATCCAATAAGCTTTATTGCCTCTAGCTGCAAATTCCCGGAAGTCGCAGCCAAGGCCAAGGTGGAAAACGATCCTTGACGAAATGTGCAGCGCTTCGACAGCGCCAATTTTTGGTTGGTTTTGTTGGAATCGCAAGTCGAAGCAGCAGCAAGATATTTGCTTCGTGCATTGTTATGTGCGTTGCCCCCTCTCCCCCTCCACACACACACACACACAAGCGAGAAGCAAACTTCGACGGCCCGCGCGACTGAAGTCAGTGTTGCCAATGCAGCTATTTTTTTAGCTGACTTTGGCTATTTTTAGAGGTCTTCAATTTCTAGCTTTCTAGCTGTCCGAACTTCTGGCTATTTATTCATATTATTATTATTATTTCTATTATTAATATTAATATTGATATTATTATTTTAATCAGATTATTATTGTTTTTGTATTTATTTTCTTTCCTTTTCACATTCTTTGTTTTTTTATTATTCATAGCCCCATTTTGCACCCAATACAAGTCAACTTTAAATGCAAAATCGGATGAGTTGTTCGTTTTTTTTTGTAGAGAAGTTACTTTAGCTGTGTTTTTTAGCCACTTTTTGTATAGTTCAACTGTTTTCAGTTATTTTTAAGATCCGATTTAGCTATTGTTTGCAACAGTCGAAGCAGAAATATTCAAACACTAATCGAAAACCATATGATAATATAAAGTAGACCGATTTGATACATCCAGGGCAAATATGTTATGAGAATAATTAAAAGCTCAAAATATTTGGAAAAACAGAATCCATACGAAAACTATTTATTTTTTATCGGGCGATTTTTCCGACAGGGGTAAATGATATAGTAGTCCGATATTGGTAAAAATTAAAAGTAATTGAAAAATAATAACAACTAATGTTAATCGATCGTTTTTATGTCAGCTACTCTATGATATTGTGGACCTAAGCTGCTGACTCTATTTCCTGTTGGTGGCTTAAAAACCGAGTCTAATTTGCAAAGAAACAGACAAACCACTTTATGCTTCCAAGAAGTCGCATTCGATGTGTAAGACATTCCTCTTTAAGGAGAGGAGGAATCGATTTTAGATAAGGAATCAAATATCTTGTAATAAATAAGGAAATATCAAAACATGTTCCTCTACGATGTCGGGCAGTCCCAAAAAAGTCCTGTTTTTATCGGGTACTAAAGACGTAGTGCAAGAAGCTCTTAAAATTAAATTGGACACGACAGTAATTGCTACTTGAAAGGGCGGCACTTACATTATGCTCCGACTTGGCATGGCGTCCAGAGTAGATGCGTAGGAAATCTCCTTTGATTTCCAATTTAACCTGACGCCACGAACGATACTCGGACATGCGCTATGGAACAGAATTGTGTGGCTTAATTAAGAATCATTAATTTGGGCAGTTGACTGCTTACCTTGCCATTGATGCACGAGGATTTGATCTCAATCTCCGTCTCAAAGGCCTCCAGCTCGTTGGGCACATACTTGCCATTAAGCTCCGCATCAATGTGGATGCTAGGTGCAAATGGTGTCAGTTAGAATATGATGTGGATTTTGGCTTGTTTGTTATTCACCTGCTACGCATATCGCTGTTGATGGAGGCACGCCGGTTGCCATGATGTGCGGACAAACGCACATCCTCCAGGCCGTTGGGCGTTTCGATAAACTCGTGACCACCGCCGGTGCCAGCGATTACATCGTACGTGGGGTCTGGATGCTCCTCCACCAGTGCTTTGGTCTTGTGTGGCTCGACAGCGGCCGCCGCAGCAGCCGCAGCGGCTGCGGCCGCAACGACAGAAGCTGCGGCAGTTGTACTGGCTGCAGCTCC
This sequence comes from Drosophila novamexicana, assembly GCF_003285875.2. Classification (NCBI taxonomy): domain Eukaryota; kingdom Metazoa; phylum Arthropoda; class Insecta; order Diptera; family Drosophilidae; genus Drosophila; species Drosophila novamexicana. The sequence continues at coordinate 2,962,531 of NW_020824828.1, read as the reverse complement.
ATCCGCCGGTGGCTCTGCATGATACTCCGTCTCATTGTTGGTGGCACGCAAGTACGAGATGCGTCGCACCGGCTTACCCTCGTCAAAGGAGCTCGAGGAAAGCGGCTTATAGCGACGCACCACGTTGCCCGGCGTGGACGCGGCCTCCACAATGGCAGCGGCTGTAAAATGTGAATTCGATTTTCTTTAAAAAAGCACAAGAGAATCTAAAGCACGCGAAAAGGTATACTAACTAAGTAGCTCATTAGTGTATACTTTGCGTTATCTGGGAAAAAAAAACAAGTGTGCCCACTAGCAGATGCTCTGAGCTGAGTGCCAATTATTCAAGATTCCTTCTACACACATTTGCATACACAATAACACACACATGCACACGGACGGACGCGTGCTGGAAGCTGCACACGTAGTCTTTAGTAGTCTCGGAGTTAGATCGATTTACTTTATAAGCGTGGCAACAACTCCTGCCGATTGTTGCATGCAGGCACACAAAAACATTAGACCTTTGCACATTTTCAATGGACTCAGGGTATAAACAGATTTATTGGCGAATAAGAAGTATCCTAGAAACTTGCGAATGTTCAAGCGACTCACTCATACGTTATTCACTCATATGTTAATTGTGGCTATCACTTTAGGTTGAAAGAGATCACTGATCATCTCAGCAACTTAGCATCAAGAAGAGCCACTTACCGCTACTCTCAGCAATGTCCGCCAAAGTGGCTACCGTGTGCGAGGAACTGGCGGCCTGCTGGTGCTCCGGAACGTTGCTGAATTCTGAAATTGACCACAGAAAAGTGTTGTTGCATTCAGGATTAGGTGATTTGAGCAAGTGTTTGGGCTAGGATTGGATACTTACTGCTGGTCGGCACCGACTCAAAGGTTGCATTTGCAAGTGTTGCCTTATGTAACTCCATTCGGCTGGTTGACTGTCCGTCGACTGTGCTGCTACTGCTGGTGGCGGTGTTGCTTTGTTGATACTTGGATTGCATCTGATGCAACGGATGCTGCTGGAGTGACTCGTAAAGAACGCTCTGCTTCTTCGCCAACGCAACCGAGGCGCTGCTCGATTCGGAGGCGGCGCTTGTATTGATTGACAACGGCTTGAACGGATCAAAACCCTTCGACATATGAGAGACAAGTTTACTTTCAAATCTATTAGAGAGAATAAGAGGGATTAACAAAACAATCTCAGCCAATTAGGTCATGCGGCTTGGATCCACTTACACCTTGTTGGTAACACCCGTCTCCTGCAGCGTCTCAAAATAGTCTAGCTCCTTAGCGTACTTGCCATTATTGCTGCCCACGCCGACAGCCACCTGTCGCTGCTGCGGCGGCATTGCACCTATGGAACGCGGCGCCAGCTTGCTGCTTGCGTAGCTGTTGTACATGTCGTAGCCAAGAACAACCTGCTGCTGCTGCTGCTGCTGCTGATGGTGGAGGTGGTGTTGGTGGTGGTGCAGTAGTTGTTGTTGCTGTTGCTGCTGCTGTTGTTGTTGCTGTTTGTGCAGCACTTGGTGGCGCACGCGCTGTGCAACAGCTCCGCCTCCTGGTGGCGTGTGTGATGGGAAAAAGTGCTGCGCCGGTTGTTGTTGCTGTTGCTGATTTTGTGGCGATGACTGCGATGCGTTGCCGTTGGATGCGGAGGCGGATAGCACACCGGAGGGTAGCGGCGATTTGAGGAACTCCTCCTTCTGCTTGATTGACTCGCGCAGTCGTATCATCAGGTCGCTGTTCTCACCGCCGCTGCCACTGCCGCTGCCGTTGCTGCTGCCGACGCCACTTGCATTTACTGCGTACAATGCTTGGCTTATGGCCCCTACCGATTTGGTTTGGCGGCCGGTGGGCGTGGTTGGTTGTGTTGTGCTTGCTAATACTGTTAGATTTGGCGGTTGATTGGCACTGCAAACAGAAAAGAACAACAAATCAATTACAATTATTATTATTATAGAGGCACAAACACTAAAGACAAAGACAACCACATTATTGGCTACATAAGAAATCTGATCCTTGGGGGCTGCAGTTAGCTAAGGGGCTGCTATCATTGCGTAAGCGTTTAATTAGCTGCACTTCAAAGAATCCATTACTTGTGAATTATATTTATAGATTTAATCACCCACATTCGATTTATGTCACCGTTTTTTTCGGGAAATACTTAAATCGCCTGAGATATAAAAAAAGACGCCACCTGCTTCACTCGGCTCGCGATATATAAATGATTTGAATCGCTTATCTATAATCAAAATATCTTTGTCAATTCTGTTAATATGCCTAACCTAATAACATATTGATAGCCATCACAATCACACAATATCTATACATCGATGTCTCTATATATATACAACTTATTTATTAGAGCTAGGATGAACTGTATGTAAATACTCACAAAGAAGTGGTTTATGGCTAATTCCCCCGCTAGTGTGGAAAGTGAGTGGAAAAAGGTTGAATGCAACTTTTTTGCTCAACATACGATCGGTCTCAAACTCACCAATTTTAAGCTCATTTGAGACGTGAAGTTCAAGGTGAAACGGGTGGAAAAAAAACATGCCATGCCAGACCATAGGGCAACAAGCTAGGTTTTCCTTTTAAAGTACCTCATTTTGTTACCAGCTTCTTCTATAGTCTGTTCACGTAGGTAATAGAACATTAAGCAGTTGTATCATTAGAAGTTAACATTTTGTTTTCTTAATTTATTACATCAATTGGCATACACATCTGGATACTACGGGCCAAGTTATCTGAAGATGTTGAAATATTAACTCAATATGTATACATGTGTGTGTGCGTAAGGTAACAACACCTGATGGCCATACGAAATAAAGTCGCTGGAGCTGAGGGATTTTGGCGCGTGCCGTTAGCGTTAAAGTCGACGTCAAAGGTAACGCGAACGTCAACGTCAATGTTTGCTTCTGCTGCGGCATGTGGACTAGGTCCGCTTGGACGTTGTCAGCTGTTTGGATACGCTGGTCACGACAAAGACGACGACGACATCGCCGTTGCCAAATACGAGTAAGCTGCGCAATTTGCGTAAACAGCGAGGGCGGCACGCCCCACGCTGCCCCACTCCACAGCCCGCAAGGCCCGCCGCCACCCAGCCACTGATTGCGATGACTGTTTGGATTGTGAATGTGTTATTTATTGTTGTTTGTTTATTAACGAATGTATTTGTTTAAGAATTTTGTGCTGCCGTGCGCGAGCATTCAGACTGCAACGGATCAGATAGAGATCTTTCAGTCGTCGCCTCGGACCACAGGTGCGCTAGGCCATGTCCAATAATAGCAGCAACATCAAAAAGTTAGGCTGCTCTAGTCGGGAGTGCACGACGAGTAGATACCCTGTACTTCTTTTCCCCTTAGCCATGCCCCACAAATGTGTTCATAAGTTCATGATTTACCTCGGATTTCACAGTCCGATCTTTATGAGTGTGCATATACTAAAAACTGCACCTTTAAAGAAGTGGAAGGTGACCCAAAAAGGGAAATACTTTTGATTTATATATACCTTAAGAGAACCCACGCACGGAGTTTGGTTTGAAAATCTCTTCAATTGATTCTTATCGAGGAAATAATAGCTATAGGAGTAGGTTATTAATATTTATAATTAAAAGCCCCCAGTAGCCTTTTTTGTAGTTATCTAGATCAACTCAGATCGTCGTCCTGATCAAGTAATTATTTGCTTTGAGGGGTCGAGGTGCCAGCTTATGCCCCTTTTGCTCACTCCCAATAACCATTGAGGGCATAACAATAATAACAACAACTAGGCAACAGTTGTCTGCAAAATGCGAACTGAAAAGTTTCAGATGCCGCAGGGGCTGGCAGCCGGGTTGAGAACGAAGCAAAGCACATTATGTTCCTAGGTTTGGGGCAGCACGAGCGTTAATGCATGACAAGAATGAACTCGACGCTCGTTTTAACAATGCAGCCCGTCCGCCCGGCAGTGGCAGCCAGGCAGCTGGGCAGCTGGGCTGGCGGGCAGGCAGCTTCTGGGCTGTCAGGTAGTCTAATGGCCATGACCGTGACATGACCAACTGCACACGTGGCAGTGTTGGGGCTTAATGCAATTGCAGTCTTGCGCGTGTGTGCATGTGTCTCTGTGTGTGGGTGTGTTCCATTTGCAGTTGCAACCACAGCAACCTGAACGCACTCAACACTTGATTGAATTAGTTGGAAGCAGCAGCAGAAGCATCGCTGCTGTCGAGGTCTTTGAAATAACTCAATTTGTTGTGACAGGATGCGCAGGATAACCGAGCACTTCCTGTCTGCCCGCTGGCAATAACAACAACAACAACAACAACAACAGCAACAGCAACAGCAACAGCAACAAAGAGTCTGATGCGAGAGTGGCCAGCGATACCAATTGATTTAGCTCATCGAACTTTTCCTGAAATAGTAGCTGTAACAGCTCTTTCACAGCTCCTGACCTTGGCCATTGGCTAAACCTTCAGAAAATTCAATTAATATCTTCCCGCCGGCCGCCGCAAAGGCCAACAACAGTTCAGGTTTACTGCCGTTAAGTGCCTTTTAATGAAAAGTTCCTGGTTGCGTACAAATTGGTGTGAGAATAAATTGATTTATGGCCGCCGGACGTCGGCAGGAATTAGATACTTTCGCTATGCCAACATTGCAGAGGGTTTGCATAGCTGCTCTGAGCTAAAAGGTAAATAAAAATACTTTCAGATACACCCAGAATCGGTTTCAATAACAAGAAACTACACTTAAGCTGAATTGTTTGAGTTAACAAGCAGGATATCGGACACAAGGTTGCCCATTTACAGAGAAGCTTTCAATCAAACGTTCTACTTTTTGTATAAGAACAAGAAGTACCAAGCGGCAGTAATATTTATCGCAATCAATGTTATTTTTGGAATATCTGAATAATACTAATAATATTTCACACTCAAAAACTAAAAGTATCTCATATATATCGGATGGGACACAGTTATCTCTTCCAACCAAATTCAAACCAATTTCGCTTCCGCAAGGGATTGAAAGCTAATAAAAAAAAATATATATAAAATAAGCTAAAACAAGTAAGAGGTTCTAGTCGGGAGCTTCCGACTAGGGGATACCCTAAACCCTCTTCTTCCAACATCAAATGCATATATATATTCTATTTTATTATTATTTACCAAAATTGCTCAAAAAACAGGATATCGATATCGATTTTTATCGATTGTTTGGAACCGGAGCAAGTTATCGATTATCGAAAACAAACTCGATCTGCGCGGGAACTAGGAGCATCTACATCTAAAATTTCAAGTCTCTAGCTCTTATAGGTTCTGAAATCCTTGCGTTCATACATACGGACAGACGGACAGACAGACAGACAGACAGACGGACATAGCTAGATCGACTCGGCTATTGGTGCTGATCAAGAATATATATACTTTATGGGGTCGGAGATGCTTCCTTCTGTCCTTTACACACATTTCGATTTTGCACATATACAATATACCCTTATACCCATTTTTAATGGGTTTAGGGTATAATAAGATGTAAGAGCAAGTTGTATCAGCACGAAACCCCAAAATAATGTGACTAAAACACGCCAAAGATTAAACACCCTTTTAGACATGGCTTAGAAAGGATTATTTGTGATATGTGATATGGTTGTGCAGATATATAAGGAGAATAGTTGAGCTCGTCATTGCTGAGGGTTTTTAAGATACTTTTAATGATGAGTTGAACTGATTTATGATTTATTTATTTAGATACTATCGCTTTGCAAAAGGGGTTTGCATAGCTATTCCGAGCCAAGTTTCTTCAAGATATTTAAAAACAGCAAAACAAACATTTCTCGTACTAAAACGAATGATCGACTATTTCTATAAGACCCTAGCTAACGATATCTGATTAGGATAATATTTCGCCTATATGTAAGGACCAAGCTTCAAGACTGCAGCTTAGTCTGACCAAGTTTGATACAGTTTGTATTAGGCCGATTCTGTTTGCATTAACAGACTCGACTCGATCAAGTATATATGTTTATAGCTAATGGGATTACACTTGCAATGATAAAACTCGAATACCCTATACAAGGCAGATGACAAGTTGCTGAATGTGAGCTCAAATCAGTTTCCATGACCATGAAAATGAGCAGGAGCAATAGAGACGGTTGATTGCAAATATGCAAACGCTGCTCCGTTTCGAGCTATGTACTTAGTACATAGAAGTAGATATGGCATGCTCTAGTATATACTAGTATCTAATATCTAAGTATTGTTATCTTTGCATAAGCTTCGTGTACATGGGTACAAAAATAAATACATACATAGATCCATTAACACAAGTGATTCGACACGCCGCGCGAATCGCGACTCTCTATTCTGCTGGTTTCTTGCAGTTGTTGTTGTCGTTGTTGCTGTTGTTGTTGTTGCCGTTGTTGTTGTTTTTGTTGCTGCTTATCAGTAAAGAGTCAGGCACAGAAATGAGCTGTATCTATCAGGCATAGATATACACATGCACACATTACAAAACTGTGCATGTGTGTGTGCGTGTGTGGAATTTCGCGCTTTATTGTCTGCTTGTTGTGCATGCACTAACGGTTCATTGTTGTTATTGTTGTTGTTGTCGACTATTGTCTGATTTGCGTATTGCCAACTCTTTTGCCTTTTTGCAATTAACAAGTCATAAATAAAAATGTTGACATATTTGATAAGCCACAAAACTACAGGCCGAAACCTGTCAACAAAAACAGTTCACAGTATGGCCCGCCCCCAAATGGTTAACAGTGCCTGAGCACCCGTTCCACCCGCGTCTCCCCCCTTTCTAACATATGCCGTTCTTTCGCACTCTCTCTTGCGCCCACTCTTTCGTCTCCCGCTGCCCCCCCTTCGCTCTATACCTTTGCTCGGCGCAATTCGCATTGCATTTATTGTTGGTTTTTTGGTATCGATTTCGCCGCTGGTGGCGACGGCGCCCAGCGGTGTCGATAGCGACAATGGCGACACCCATTGGCGTCGACGTCGACGACGGCAGCGCTGCCGTTCGTGTCATTGTTTGGGCAACACATACGCAACGGAAACGAAATACAAAACGCAAAATGGCATTCAAAAGAAATGAAAAAAATGAAACAAAAAGCAAATTTTAAAAAAAAAAAAATTCAAACAAATAACTGCCAAGAAATTGAGACAAGCGCGCATTGTTGTTGCTCTTGCTGTTGTTGGAAAAATCTTAGCACAACATTTGCTCATGATTAGCTGTTGCTTTGAGTCTTCGATGTTGTTGTTGTTTTTGTTGCTGTTGTGCTTAGCTCAAAATTGATTGAAAACACTTGAACTTTATGATCCAATAAATACATAGATTTCAAGGCCTCTGCAATTATTGAAAAATAAAATATAAAAAAAAACTTTCCAAGTGACCCCACCCACCACCCAAGCAGCCACCCCCCACCAGCCGGCGCGACTCGTTCCATGTTATCAACAAAAACAATTACAATTCGTACCCGATGATATCGATAAGTGAGTTTCGAATTCGAATTCGAAGCATAAATTTAAATGCAATACAGTCGCGCACACACACACACACACGCGCGCTCACACTTCGAAACTCACTGGGCTCAAGCTTTATTATATTTGTTGTGATGCGAAATCTACGCGCTCCACTCACTCGCCATCGGCAACTAAACTAAAATACAACCCAAAGTCCATGCGACTAAACTGAAATATATAAAAAAAAATATGAAAAAAATCCAAGCAACGAAAAAAAAAATTCACTTTGTATGCATGTATGAAATTCATATTAAGCTCGCGACAGCAGCAGCAGCAGCAGCAGCAGCGGCAGCGGCAACGAGACAGGCTGGGCTAATTGAAAAGAGCCCCCAGCTATTGAGTGGGCAACCGTCGAACAACCTACCGTCAAGCCACCGACGACCCATCGACCCACCCAACCACCGAACGACCACAGAACTGAACGCTCTTTCTTTTATTTTATAAGCAATTGTGCCACGCGCATAGCGCAAAAATATTTCATTGTACAGACAACAACAACACACACTGTAAATGGATGCGAAGCAATGGGAGACGATGGCTATGGAATATATGTATGTACATATACATCAATGTATATATACACATATATGTGTATTTTGCCCCAATACAAGTAGTTGGATTTGCTGTATACGCAACACGAAACTAGCTGATTCGATTGTGAACTAAATCAAAGTGAGCAACAGGAGCTGGGTTATTTGAGCAGAGGGGTGGGGGGATGACACAGTTGGGGTTCGGTCGAACACGCGTCGATATCGCCCCATAACACCCATCTGGCTGACCAGATATTCGCATGCCACACTCCCCGCCTTTCGCGGGAACGCAACTCCACTGTTTGGGTGTCAGTGTCAGTGTCAGCGAATGTCCGTTCACAACATTGAAAGTGCACAGTGTCCAAAAGGCAATCGACTTTGGCTGAATTCAAGGCCAAGGCTGTGCTTGGGGATGACAATATAGAAAAGCATTTATGATTGGCATATCAAATAATCGCCGATTAATGCCAGAAAGTTTTTAAAGATCTTCTTTTCGATATTAGATATTAGGATTACATTTTGTAGTCTCTGATTTATGTCCGAAAAATGCTGTTTTTTAATATTTTAATATCACATTGCATGGGAATAGTTATAAGAAAATTGGATCAAGGATTGGCAAAACGAAATTCATGCATGGGAATCGTAATATAAAGAAAAATCGTATAAAGGATTGTCATATTCAAAGATAAACAAAATGTTAAGATAATATTTCATCTCATTTAGTCTCAAATTGATGCCAAAAACTTTTATAGAAGAAGCATCTAACTTGCAAGAAAATCATTTTAATTTCTGCGACAAAATTAAAAAGGAAGCTCAAAATATCTTCCAGTCAATGCATACTTTAGAAACAGGACACTTTTTTCTATATAGCACTGATTATAACATGCTGTACCACTGTTCCTGCATTATGTGTGGGTGGGGCGTGTGTATTCCATTTTCACCATCAAGGTCGCAATCATCTATCAATCATGTTATTCAAATTCGAATGCACGCAAAGTTAAGCCCAATAGGATGAAAGCACAAGCAGTATTAATTCCAGTCCTGTGTATTAAGGCAACAAACCGATTTGATGCCGATGCTCAAAATATTTATTTACCACGAACGAAATTTGATGAAACAAAGTTTTGGGTTCACAGATTTGGAAACCCAGAACCGAACATTGAGGCCTGCTTCGTTTGATCCGTGAACCGAGCTATAGAAAACTTTTATCTATATATTTAATCCATATCATTCTATCTGTTTTGCAATACATATTTCTCTTTAGATACATCTGCGCCAGCTAGTGTATCTGTAGCTATGTAGAAGATGATTCCGGACTTCTGATCAGCCTGAGAGCCAACACATAATACAATAACAGGCCTTGCATTGGCTCAAGTAGCCAATATAGTAATTTATATATAAGTTGTATATATATATATATATATATATATATATATATATATGTATATAAATCATGTTCATCTTCATTCCCATGGTGACCATTATCTCAAGCCCTCAGACTTGGGTAAGTCTCAATCTGAAGCTCATCTTCAGTTGCCATCTAGTACACATCTCAATCTCAATTTCAATCTCTGTCGCAATAGGTGGGGCGATTCGCCAGCTTTGAGTGCTGTGGGCGTGGCCAGTTGCACAACACACACGGGCGGGATCCCTGCGGACATGCGAGGAGGCGTCCAGCTCATGGTTGCAGCACAGGGCGGGCGAATGAATTGAATTGTCATTCAATGCGGTTGAATTTCATTTTCATTTTTATTTTTATATTTTGCGCGTGTGTGTGCATATATGTGTGTATCTCTCCCTCTCTGTGTGTGTGTGTCTGTTCAATTAAATTTGTCTTAATCATATAACAATGGCGCGTTAACAAATATTCGTATACGTTTGCTTTTGTTATTGTATAATTTACACTCCGCTTGTGCACTCCCACACCCACGCATACATACATACCATATATACACACACACAAACACACACACACACACACTCACACACACACACACACACACACACACACACACACACACACACACACGCACACGCACACGCACACGCACACGCACACGCACGCACACACACAGATACAGATACAGATACAGATACAGATACAGATACAGATACAGATACAGCATATCGTCACAGTACATCCCGACCCGTCGTAAGCAGCGGACTGATGGGAGCACGGGATTTATTCGGCCGGAATGAGTTCCTTCTGCGGACGTCAAGAACTTTAGCGATTCTTTTTCTGATTTGGCACACACGGCACATGACCTTCAGCCCATTGGCTAGCTGCTCCCTGGAAGCAATTCGAGCGAACAAGCATCCGACTGCACGAAACATTATCATGTCGGATTAATAGTTGACCACATATCTTAATGCCCAGACCAGTAAGACTTTTATTTTGGCATTTTAAATAGCAGATCCTGCATCGAAATGGCAAATGCTTCCCTCCGATTGGCCATCAAGTAAACTCAAGAATCCGACCTGGAACCAATTTCTTGGAACTGACGAGAGCCCATAAAACAGCCGGAGCAACGCAGCAGATGTGCTGGGCAGCTGAATAGTTGCATGAAGGAATTTTTAATGGTCTAGTGACGCATTCCTGTTCCAAGCCAGCTTCATGACTTCGACTTCCGGCGGAATAGTGAAATAGCCCAGGCTAGCAAAATCTGCCTTCGAACCGGACGCGTCCACCAGAGGCCAAAGATGGTACCCAAATTCCAAGTTTAACATCTTATTCGGGTCGTTGCGATGAACGGACAGACCGACAGACATGGTCCAGATTGTATTTTGCCTTTTAAATGTGCCCCATATACATAGAAAGTCAATTGAAGAAGTAAGTAAACATTTGAAATATGTATTTAAGTGGGTGGTGCCTCAACTTATCTACGCGAAAGTTTTTCGCAACAAGTTGCCAGCACGTAATTAGAAACGATAACCGGTAAAAAAAATTATAAATAGAAAAACAAAAACGAAACAAACAAAAGAAAAAAAATAATCCAAATTCGACACGGCATCCGTAACACGTGCCACACAGTTAACATGGAATCATCCACTCAGCTGAAACTTCAGATGATATTCAAGAGCTCTCGACGCGAACATTTCTTCATTTAGGTGCTTGGTATGCAGCTCACGGCTAATTTGAGCAATGCAAATCAAATAGAGACAATTGCCATTGCCAAATCTATCCCTGAATATTTCAATCGATACCCAAAAGTAAGAATTCTTTAATTCATGCATTAGATTAACTTATCGATAAATGCACTTCAGTCGTTTTTTTAACACAATTCAAGGCAATCAATTATATTATATCATATATTTTATATAAGAACAAGAGTGCTTCGGTGGGTAATGCCGACTGGGAGGGACATATATATATGCCGCGAGGTCATTACGCTATGGGAAATGCGTGTGATTGACTTCGGTATTTATATTCCGATCTTAATGAAATTTTCAATTGTGTATATACCATTATATTCTGGCAAGAATGGGGGAAGGTAAGAAAATGGTGTAGTATTTTTTATCTGCATCTATTTCTCAAGAGCCTACATACCAAGTTTGGTGTATATAGCTCTTATAGTTCTCGAGTTATGCTTAGATTACCATATGCAACCATTAAATGTATCTATTTCGTTATCATTTAAGCTTCTTTCACAAAAAACTTGTAAAAACTAATAATAATTAAATGCATGATAGTCAACCGAGTTAAAAAAAAAGCTCTCGACAGCAATAAAATGAATTGTGGATGCTTCAGAAATAACTCTATTTTCAGGCAATTGCACTTTAAACATATTCCATATGTTATTTATCAGATTCCACGCAATCTTCAACGAACTTCAACCAGCTCAATATACTCGTGTTGTTGTGCAAATGACCTACAACGAACTGTGGCCGATATATGTATGAATCAGTAATTTTGTTTTGCTACTTTCTAAAAAAAACTATTTATTACTTTTTACAGTTCAATTGCAGTGTCTACGTTGGCGCACAAATTTCGCATTCCAGAGTTTGGGTCATATCTCTAGAGGATTGTCTGCCCTATGCATAAACATACGCACATACACACACACACACACACACACACACACACACACACACACACACACACACACACACACACACACGCACACACACACACACACACAAAGAGTGAAAACAGGAAGCTCGCTCAGTAGCCAATGGCCAATGGCATTTTTATGCATGTGTTTATTTTTGTTGAAATGCATTCGTCGTCATTGCTAAATCAAGACGCAGTCAAAAAGTCAACACACAAAATGTGATGATAAAAATATATATATATATATATATATATATGACAAGAACAAAGCGGCTCGATCAATCGATTTTGATGCTTTATCCCGTCGAGGCAACCATGAAGAACCCGAAATGCGCTGTGAGAAGTAAAACAACTAAGAGAGCTCTAGTCGTGAGTAGATAAACTCGACTAGAGGATAAACGGAGCCCAGCGTCGTGCTTCTTCTTCCCTTTATCTTTGTGAAATTTTTTAGGATATGAATTTTGCATCCTAGTGTGTGTATATACATACCAAAGACTAGCATGTATCTTCATCTGGATCTAGATCTAAAGGAGTCTATGTACCCATTTTGGTGTCGCTAGCTTTTATAAGCTCCTAGTCTATATGCTAAAAAAACAGATTTTTGACAACGATTTTTATCGATTTAGTGAAAACGAGTGCATTTATCGATAACCTGTCAAGTCTCTTAGTCTGACAGTCTCTTAGTCGGGTCGAAAGGTCGCCTCCCCAACCAAATCATAAAACAAGGGAAATAGAAAACAGTTGTCGATAATCGAAACGTATATTAGAAACATTTTTGTGAGGCTATCTCCTATCTAAAACATTTAAGGGAAGACTTGTGAATACAAACGAAGTATCGATACGTTCACAATAAAATTTTCAAAATTAAAAACAAAAAATATCACCCCATTGTAGTAAGGACTGATGATTGAAGAAACGCGGACAGTACTAAATGTCAAAGTAGACTGAATTATGGAAGACGAAAGTGTTAACTAACATAAGTATAAAACAAGTAACGAATAGTTAATTGATAGATAAAGACAGATTATAGTGCTAATGAAAACATCAATATGTAGATATTTGCAATGCGTTCTGCTAAAATGATTATGGTGGATAAGTATAAGTTCATAAATACATTTCATTCAACGCAACAATGACCAAAATGCTTTGGCAATATAAATGGGGGAAAATTAAAATTATGATGAAATCACCATGGTAGTCGCAGACCGACGCGACGGACACATTTATCTGCTGTATGTGGTGTTCTACAATTTAATAGGCTGTCGTCGGTCCAAGCATGGACTCATCATCATCATCATCATCATCGTCATCAACAACATTATTATGCGCCTACATAGATGTATGCATATACATATGTATCGTACAAATTAATGACAGTGAAAAGTCTGGCGAAAAATGCGCAAAACATATATTATGCCAAATGCGAAAAACTTTGCGCTGGACATTTGCTATGAAGCCCCAGTCCCATTCCCAGTCGCAGCGAAAGATGAGTAAGTTGGGGGGCAGATGAGCAAACACCCTGTTTACAAAGTTCACTTTACAATTGTTTTTAATTATTGTTGTCGCCATTGCGGAGCTTAGTTAATGCTATTTAGAGCATGCACTTAATTTATAGTTATACGACATTTATAACATTTTCCGAGTTACATGTTATTCGATTACGAATCGCATCTTTCTGTCTGGCATTGAATTTTGTTGTGCTTTCAAATTGTATTTGTTTGTGTCTTGAATGAAAGTGAAATAATGTACAATTTGCATATGCATACGAGCACACACACACAGGTACTCATTGGAAGGAGTATAGCTAAAGGTAGGTAGTCTCTTGATGTCACCATAAATCAAATGCCATACAGTGTGATCAAGTTCATTGGAATCGCGACGGCGCCAAAGGCTGTTGGCCAGTAAACTGTCAATTTGTTTTGCTGAATGAGTGTATATATGCGAGCTTATGTGTATAAGTGTGTGTGTAAGTGCGAATTAATATTTATGAAACATCCGACATATGTATGTACGTCTATTAGCATTGGCAGTGGTACGTACACAACAGCGTAAATACCTGGTTTGCGAATTTCTTTTTCAGCTGCTGCTTCAAAAAATTGGCTAACACCAATAATAAAAGTAGCTAAAAATAGCTGATAAGCTTTATGAGCAAATTGGCAAGAGGCAATGCGATTGGGATGCCAAAAAAATAGCTACATTTGCCTAAAATTCCAACTGTTTCCGGCTGACGACAACTAAAAATAGCTACATTTAGTTTGAAATGCCAGAAAATAGCCAAGTTTGCTTAAAATTTCAAACGATTCCGGCTGACAATTTCTAAAAATAGTTGCATTTAAATTGAGTTGCCAAAAAATAGCTAAATTTTTTTTAAATTTCAGCTGTTTTCGGCTGACGACCCATGTAACTGGCTATAGCTGAATTGGAAGCACTTATGATAAAATTAATCGCGTTCATTACACAGCTAACGTTTATTACCCGGCTTTGGGCGGCCTACGTTATTTGCATCAAGCTTGTAATAGCACTTTCCACTTATTTTCCACTCGTAAGAAATTTGAAAATTTCCGCGTCTCAAATGAATTGTCACGAAGATTTTTGAGCAGAATTTTACAGCTAGCCTTAAGTTGAATAATTAATCAGTCAATAAGTCCAAGAAAATGTATTTTAAATATATAGAATAATGGTTTATAACTGTATATCATTATTATACTGCATCTATTGTATATGGTTTTTGTTATTCGTTAAGTTCCGACAAAATTCTGACAAATGTCTCTGTAATGTCAAGTCATTTTAGTAATATATCAATAAATATGTTTGATAGTGATTAATTATTGTTGACTTTTTGTAGATATACGAATACTGACTGTAGCTGGCTTTTCTGTCAATTTGTTTATTTTCGATTTGCCTACTGCGTTAAATTATGAATGGCCCCTACTGTTTTCTTAGTGCCCTACGCTTTTTTAATTCGAAACAAACAAAACCTATTCAGCTGGCAAAAGTAAATCTGTAAAAGTTAAACCAAAATTTTCAATATTTAGCAAAATTGTTACGTTTCATTAGAGCCAGGTAAATAGACACGCCGAACACAAATTAGTTTTACTGCATAAAGAAATTGTTGCATTCGGCTTTCTTCAGCAAATTCCTATAGATAATATGGCCAAGTCGTGGATTAAGGTGCGCAACTGTGTGGTGGCTTTATACAACGATCGCTTCTGCTGGAGCTTTTTCAAGAGCTATTTCCTCTTTCTGCTGGCGGTGCGATGTGCGAAGACTATACGGGCCTAATACAGTACACAGATAGACATTTTGGGCAGTCGGTTGGATTTGCCCCACTGTGCCATTTGGCAACGGTCGCTGGCCTGTCTAATTGCACTAAACACTGTCATTTTTGCTGCGCTTGGCGAAAGAGAAACGCCAGTGGGCAGAGAGCAGAGTCGTCACAACCTGCCGACTGGCGTCTGATAAGATTAACAGCCGTTTCTGTCGCTGCTCGTCCACCCAATCCCCGCTGGCAACCACATCCCGACTTTTTGACTTTGGCAACAGCACACACAGACACGGACACAGACACAGAAACGGACGCGGACACGGGCACACACACACAGACACAGACACAGCCACAGCCACACACATGACGTCAATGGCCCAGGTGAGTTGAAATAGTTTACACTTACCGCATGAAGCTGCTCGACAGCAGCTGCTGATGATGATGTTGCTGGTAAAGATGCTGCTGCTGCTGGTGCTGCTGATGCTGACGCAGGCCATGGGCCATGTCACCGAAGTCGATGCTACTGCTGCCGCCTGAGAGCGCCGGATGGCGTTGCGGATGCGAATGGTGCTGCTGCTGCTGTTGCTGTAGCTGCAACTGTTGGTGGTGGTGGCTATTGTTGCCGGGGAGTCCACTGCCGCTGGCATTGCTTGTTATGCTGCCGGACCGACTGCCGCCATGCAGCGGCTGTGGCGGCTGGGCTGGCGATACAGAGGACACAGACGAAGACGAATTATTGACAACAGCGGGATATGAGATCAACTGTTGCTGTGGAAACGTCGACTTGATGGCAGCCCCATTTGCCAGCAGCGCCGGCGAATGCGAGACGTGGGCGCCCGCCAAAGGCGGCGGCGGTTGCGGCGCCTGTGCGGACATCGTTAGGCGATTCGATTCCGGCGTGTGGGCAATGCTCGTGTAATGCTGCAGCGAAACCAGATCAAATAATGTGACAACCGTTTCAAAGGATATTCTAATTTAGATAATACCAAATATTAACAATATATAAGTATATTTCTTAAGCCGTTTTCCTCGTTTTTCAATTTCTTTACTTTATTTTGGTTTTTTGAGCACACTCACCATCTGCAGCACATCGCACTCCTTGGGCACAACGTGCAGCGTTAGCACCGCTGGCGTCTGCTTGATCATCGAGACAATTGTGCTGTAGGCAATGCCAGCGATCGGCGTGTTGTTCACCATTAGCACCCGGTCGCCCGTCTGTAGATTGGCGTAGTGAGCCGGTCCGTTCGCTTGCACCTCTTTGATGAAAATGGTCTCCATCGCTTTCACTTGGTATGGCGGCAGCGACGTTGGTGACGTTGGCTCCAAGCCGACGACACCGCCGCTGCCGCCGCCAACGTTGCCGCCGCCGACAGCGTTTGTCGCTTCCTACACAAAACGTAAAAAGCAAAAATACAAAAACGTGAAACGGCAACAACAACAATAAAAAACAAAACAAGTAACACTGCTCTAGTCTAGAGTAACCGACTAACAGATACCCTGTGCGCAGCGTTCAGCTGCCGTAACAAGCATATAAATTTCCTTCTTCACATAACATATCCACATGATATGCATATGTCAGATGCGCTTCTTCTTTTCTCAGCCCTGCACACCTGGTAAATGCGCTCATGAATAAATTCGGTGCTTGTTGTCCGATCGTTTTAAATTTTACAAGAATTTATTATCGCATTCAACATATTTCCATGTACCAAAGTGCATTTCAATTTTGCGGAGAACGCAAAACGTAAAATATTCTACACCTGTGTGAACCTTCTGTAAATCTACAAACTAAATTTGGTGTCCTAAAAGATCTTGTTTCCAAATCAATATTTATCGTTATAAAAATGGGAAGGTACATTTTAAAATTCAATTCTCAGCTCTTAGTTTTGTGGATCAGAAAGTATATTCACCCATAAATTACATATTCATGCTTTATGTGGCGGAAGATGCTTCATTCTGTCTACTTCAGAAATTTCCACAAAACAACTATTATACCCTTGCTCAGCGATTACAAACGTTCACAGGGTATAATTAATGGCAAATAGGAGAGCGGCTCAGTGAGCGTAAGTTCCCAAAGAGAGAATAAGAGCAGGAGAGAGGAGAGAGAGCGCAACGAGCATATAATAAAAGTAAAGTGAGCAACGAAATTGCAAAAAACAAAAAAAAAATCAAGTCAAAGAGTGGGAGCGCAAGAGAGACAGGCAGAACGTTGGCGAACGCAACACGACGAATTTGGTATGCTCTACAAATGGTATGAAACGGAAAAATTGCTGGAAACTAAATTGAATTTGTTTCGCGACGTTTTACTTGCAGTAAAGCTTATGCTTTTAGACTAATATAAAAGCTATGGAAAATATAACTTGACTCTAATAATCGTAGGCTATTGAACGAAATCGAATCACATATTCTACACATTATATATTCCATATTCGAGAATGGAATTCATATTTTATATTAGAAGAAATAACAAAAATCGGTATTGAGCGAGTTTTGTTCTTAAATGTTGATTTGAAAGGTTTATGTTTATGTTATAATTGTATTTAAAAAGAGTACAAATTATCTATAGAAATTCCCCGCCAATATTTTGCCATTTACTTTGGGAAAACCTATCAATGCCAAATAGATTGCTTTCAATAAATTCTTATCACAACTGAGAATAGCTCATGAATTTATCATGGAAGATTTAGGTATATTCTGCAAATTCCTTTGTGGCGCATATGCATAAAAACGGGCACAACTAATCTCTGATTTATATATATATTTATATATATATATATTATTATTTTAATTTTGATTGTGTCTGCTATGAAACCAAAGTTTATTAAAACTATCTATTGTTTATTTAAAGCGGCCGTTGCAAACACTTTGAAGCATGCGATATACTTCAGCTACCCTGGCATGGGCAAAAAGAAAGCAGCGGCGCGCATTTGAATAAGCGGCGCGTGCGTTGCGCTCACGTAACGGCAGGCAGCGACTGCGCGATTGTGACTGTGGCAGAGACTTGCCAGACCGCCAAAAAAAAAAATAATGAAAAAAAAAGCAAAAGTGGCAAGGCAATCCGATGACTAATTGGAGATGCAGGCACTAGGCTATGCTCGGCTGCTCGGCTGCTGGCCTGGCGCGCATGCGCATTGCTCTTGGCTCTCTTACTCTCTCGCTCTCTGCCATGCTCTCCCAAACGAGCTTGCACGCTCTCCAAGCTTGAGAGATCGCCCTGAGATCGTCAGGCTGTGACGCTTACCTGAGGCCAGCTGGCGGCATCATCTTCCGGTGGATAGGCAATAAAGTGACGCAGCGTAAAACCGAAGCCCTGATTCGGACGCCTCCGTATGACAACCAGCTTTGGCTGTATCGATGACGCGGCTATCGCTGCATTGTTCGCTGCCGCTGCCGCAGCGGCTGCTGTGCTGGGCGTCGCTGCCTGCGCTGCTGCTGCCACCGCTGCAACTGCATTCGAGTTTTGTAACATTTTCGGTTGGGTTTTCTGCGCCAACGCCTGTTTGGGGCAGGCTGCTTCGGCTGCTGCTGCTGGGCTCTCTTTTTCTTCCTGGCTAGGAGTTGCTGTGGAGCTGAAGATGTTGCTGCTGGCTAATGTCTAGTTGGGCAACCTGCTATTGGCGGCTGCTTCTGCTGCTTCGCTAGTTACGTGTTGCACCCTCATTTGTTTGGGAATACGTTGCGCTCAGCACCAAGCACCAGCACCCAAAATATGTCCACTTGTTGTTGTCTTCGCTGCTGTTGTTGTTGTTGCTATTGTTGTTTGTTGGTCTAGTTGAAATCAAAGTTGTGTGGCCCGATCTTGGGGCGTCAGGACGCCCATGGTAAAGCTCCACGGACGCATAGCACTAGACTTTTAATGTTCCTATTGCATTGGTTCTATTAATACTGCGACCTAGAAGTAATAATTAGCTATTATTAATATTTTCTTATTGCTATTACTGTTATTATAGGTAGGTTATATAGTTAATTTTACTATTATTATTAAAGCTAAAATATAATATTTTTATTTGATCTTTTAAAAAAAAATGTGAAAGAATTCCTTAACAAGAAGCTTCCAGTTAAGTGTGGTCGAACAGTATATATCCAGAAACGAGGTCTACTTTGCACTAATACGAGTATATTATTTCTTATATATGCACATACATACACATAAATATTCTCCCTGACATGCCAAGACAATTTGCCCCATAGCAATATACACATATATTATTATATATATTAAAAGTGGAACCAATCATAAATAAAATACTCCGACATAAGTGACAAATTCTATTAAAGAAGACAAAAGATCATTACATTGGTCGGAAATAGCCGAAGGGCAGAGATTGGAAATCATAGTCAGTTCAAATTATCAGTAAAAAAGTTAAGTATATTTAAGATCATGAAAATTGCATGGAAAGGCGATATCGAGAATTACTATAATCTCTGAGTGATTAGGAAAGTTAAGTTCTTCTATCTGTTGAATATATTTGAACAACTTTATATAATTTTTTTTTTTAAATACTTTCCAAGTTAAATTGTCTATTTAAATGTAGATGAGACCATGAAAATCGCATGGAAAGGCGATGTCAAGAACTACAAAAATCTCAGAGTTATTAGATTATATGTAAAGACTAATGAGATTAAAGTTGATTTCTTCTTCTGCTGAGTATGAATGAATATTTTGAATAAGATTCATTTAACCTTTTTCTACAAGCTTATATTCTTTTACATACAAGTTTTAAGTCCAAATTCTTGTTTTGGAGTATGTATGCAAAGGGTATTAGCCCAAGTTAGCCACAGATTTTAATTTCTTCTTCTTTTTTGGCAGTTGGCCTTTTTCTGTAGTTTTATTATCGCACAACCTCGGCATGTTGCCTGCCCGTACTTTGCAATAGATGGTACTCATAGACCCTCAGGCATAACTACTATGCAACACTCTAGACTCTCAATGTACAGTTATTTGAGTGCTTTTTATTATAAAAGCCCAAAAGCTTAAAGACCAAAAATATTTTACGGCTTTAATTACAATCGTCGTAAAAAAAAAACCAAAAATAACAACTAAGCACGTCGTACGCGGGCATCATCAACAGCGCAATACACTGTAAATACCGCTTAAAGCAACTGTAAAGGGGGTCGTCTGGACCAAGGTTGTAGTTTACAAGTTTAAGAAGGGAACTTTTGCAAAAATAAAAGTTTGCGACTCTTGAATGCGGTATGTGGCTTGGCTGGAATATTTCAAGAGATCTTAAGTAGTCTACCAGTCACATTTTAGGACCCCGGCTTTACAAATGTGTGACACTTTGATTTTTGCGGTTAGCCCGCCCCCTAATGGGTGTGGTTCACACAATTTTAACACCTTGTCTGACGCACAAATATGTACATATATTCCGAGTTTGCAGTCCCTCTAGGGACAAAACTAATATACTCGTTTTTACTTTGTGAGTAGAAGAAAGCAAAACGAATAATGTGTGAGCATTGACCGTTAAAGTGTTGCCAGTTGAAAAGTGTAACACGCCCAGTCGCACCTCCAAGCTGTTGCGGGCGGGAAGGGTCGGAGTTTTTGACGTAAAAATTGTAATTAACATAACTTTATTTTTTATTTGTGCCTTGAACTATATTTAAATTCAACAGTTAGCTTGAGGGCAACGAATGCAATAAGATTTTTCAACTGAATTAATTTAATAATTTATAATTGGAATTTATTTTGGCTGAAATGAAGACAGATTTTCTAAAGGTGAATAGAAAACTACTTTATATAGAGTGTAGGGCATCTGTAAGTTGGGCATGCGTTTATCTATATCCTTGAATATGTTGCCAACATTTGGATATTCTTTCAGCAATGGTAACACACATTGACGAACAGCTTGGCTCGGTTCTAGGTCACTTCTTTGCCTTGACAAAGTAATTATACCCTTTTACAAGTATATTTATGGTTTTATTATTATTATTATTATTTTTGTTTTTTTATTATTTTCCTTTCTTCAAGGTAAGCCAGTCTGACCCACCGACTTGGCGCCTAGCCATGGGGGTGTACCAAACTGTCGAGTTGAATTGAAATTAGCAGAGGAATGGTAGGGTGTGGTGGGGCGAAGGGGTGCATGTGCATAACACAAAGGCAGAGCTGTTAAGCTCTAAAATGCGCAAACACATGTATTCCTTGCATGTTTTTTGTATTTTTGATGAGATAATTTGACCGATCAACGCCCCCTTTTTATAGCAATCGTATCGCATGTGTGTGTGCGTGTGTGTGTGTGTGCGTGTTTGTGTGTTTTATTGATTTTATCGTAAGGCGTAGTAATTAAACAACAATTGCGACAACAATGACAATTCGTGAATTAATACACGTGTAATTACAAACAGACAAACAACGAAAAATAAAAATCAAACAAATCGCTCAGATACTGGGCTATAATTGTTTCATTGTTACAGCAAAATCGCGTACAACGTTTATACAATAATTCAGTGTTAATTGTAGCCGATTTAACAATGAAAACAACTGATGAAAAGAGCTCAAGTGTGCCGATTCAGCCGATTCACGTTCACGTTGCATACTATATTTACATCTACTTATCTAATCTGTGCGTGCTACTGTTTCAGATATTGTAAATAAATGTCAATTGATATTTGGCTCATAGTGAAACTTGAAATCTATCGCTGATAATTTCAATCGATAACAAATATTATTATCGATGTACGAGCTCGATTTCGAATAGCTTTTGCATTTCACGCGTTTCGCGTTTCAAATTCAGACATTCGCAATTGTTAAATAAGTGACAAAAATAATAAATTATATTTCAAATGTGTCTTCAAATACATTTAACATAAATCTTTTTTGAATATAAAGTTTTAAACGCAACATGTTTTACCGCTGTTTTCCACCTATTTCACGCACTTGCAGGTGGAATTACCCAACACGTCGTCTGACTTTCGTCAGTTCAACTTGTCAAAATGAAGTTTTTCTATTAAAATTAGCTGTGAAGAGTATTAAAATCACGTCGATATCGAACCGCAAAAGATGGATGCTACCAATGAATGCATTTACCTAAGAAAACCGATTGAAAATCGTTTCGAAAAAGAAAAAGAGTAAACTAGGAGAGAGCATGACAACAACTCTCGTTCGAAAAGTATTCACATATAGATCGAATCGCAAAGTTTAATGCTACTTTGATTTGCCTATATTCGCACGATCGGATCGTTCGCTCGATATCATCCAGGTCTGACGACCCGTTATTCAATGGGTAAATAAACAAAGCAAAGAAAGAAAACACGGGCCAGGCGAGGCAACAATATACGTATCGCTTTATTGACTATACTTAAGTTCTCTGTTTTTTTTTTTTTGTATTTGTTCTGTTCTCTTTTGTGTCTTCTTCTTCCGTATACTTGTGATAACAATTAAATTGATTGTTTTGCACTACGAATCGAAAATCGAGTGGAAAATGAACCGAAAGGCAAAAGCGCTTGGCCCCAAAGACCCACAGAGAAAATGTGTGTAATGAGCGAACAAACGGTAAAAGTATCAAAGTATCCAACTGGAGACCAATTCCCCCCCCCCCCCCCCCCCCCCCCCCCCCCCCACACACACACACACACACAATAATGGACAACGCGCACATTACATCAATCACAGTGTGGAGGGGGCGGTGATCAGTCAAGAAAATAAAAAACCTTAAGCCCAAAATAACAAACAAATTGGTCAGTTAATAAAATGAAATGTACGTGTATTATCCGAATCACGCAGAAGAACTGGAAAACTGATGAGCACAACGAAACAGTTATGCTCCCCATCCCAGCCCCGCCCACACTGACTCTTCATTCTGATTAATAATGATTCTTGAGCGGATCCAATAGATAGTTGAGTGTTACAATTGATTTGGAATAGTTGTTAATCAAAATGGATAGAAACTCAGCCAGATCGATTTTACTGAAGTTTATTCTAGTATTATTATTACTTTTTCCGAAGTTACCAAATTCTATTTTGAAGATGCGAAACATAAAGACTCAGTTCCAGCTAGGTTGCATTCAGATCGAAAGCTCAATGTGTGAGGGGCCCGGGCGATAAGCGCATCCTTGACTCTGTACTAGATTAACTTTAATCTGGGCTGTCAGACCTTAAATGTGGCGCCCCTAGTAATATTGTTTGTTTGTTATTCTGGCCATTAATTTATGGCATACCATTTCGTTTCCATTTCGAATATTTACAGCGGCACTTATCATAACGCGATTACGATTACACGACGAGTCTCTATATATATACATATATGTATATACTTTCTATACATGCATATATATTAATGATAATGTCCAAATCGATAGGACAAGTGCACGTTCAATCACAAGTTTAAACTTAAATCGAAACAAAACAAAAAACACACAATGAAATTATTATCTGTATCTTGTATCTTCCGCCGTATAAGCTGTTTTGGTTCTTTGTTTATGGCGTTCTCAGAATGGCAACAGTATTGAATAAAAGAAAGAACATATGTGATATGTACTACGGAAAGTTCGTTGCAAGTATAAATCAGATCTGGATCTCAAAAAAGCTTCGAGACGAACTAGCTAAGGAACTTTTAATAAATGCTCTATATATTTGAAAAGAGTGCTCGACTGGTGGATGCCCTGTACTCCGTGCTTACTTCTCTCAGAGACGCAACTAATCTAAATTGCATTCTAGAACAATAGATATTTATCGTCCGATCTTCATAAAATTTGTTTAGGGCTCAAACATGACATCCAACTGCTGCAACAGACTTTTGCTCAAAACTAGCTCTTAATCCATATGTTGTGATATGCAAGGATTTCCATAAATCGATTCGATAAATATTAAACATAATGTTCTTTTGCTAGCCCCAATCGCAGTCTACAGGAGCGGTTGGTGTCTTCATCTGATCGTACGTTTAACTGATCATAATACAAGTACGAGTAGATCGAAATTGTTATAGCCGCCTTGGCACATGGTAAATTAAACACACATTATTGAAATGCTCGTACGCACATCAAAGCATTTGCCGACCTGAACACGAGTCTCGACTATTTATCGACAACTCAAACAGTCGATCGGTCAGTTCTCTGTCCGTTTGCAGGTATATACATATATATTTATATAGAAATATATCTATATAGATATATATATATATATTATATATATTTATATACGCACGGATGTACACATGATGTCTGCCTTGTTGGTGTTGACGCTGCCAGGAGCGAGCATGGGCACCGTGCCTAGAAGTGGGGCTGCAATGGGCTGAGATTGTATTGCCTATGTGTGTGTGCGTGTGTGTGTGGTATGGGCCCCGTTCCACTATGCCATTCAACTTGTTGCCAAGTGAGATACGCAAAGATACAGATACACTTAGATACTCAGATACTTGGGTACAGATACCGCGAGGCAATGTACGCGTTGCGACTCGACTTCCATGCGGTTCACATTTTCAATTTGTTTCGTTGTTACGTTTATTTTCGAATTGTTTATTTAATGTTCTCGTGTTTGCGCGGTTTTTTTTCCCGCCCCTCCCACTATTAGAAGAAGAGTGTGTATACATGGCGTGGAGCAGGAACAGGAACAGGGACAGGCGCAGGGCAAGGGGCCGTTTGGCAGCTAACACTAAAGAGCAACACAATTCGCCAGGAGCCAAAACCATTAAAACTGGGTCCAGCCGAGCCTTAATAATCAAATTTCTGACAATTGACGGCAAATCAATAAGTCAAGTGCTAAAATTTAGCCGCACACAAATAGCTATAGAACGGGCGAGAAACTGTGAGAGATATATCAATAGAGCCAGAGACACCTTGACCTCATTTTACGACCTTTTTGTCGTAGCACTGTGATGGCAATACAGGGTGCCAGAGCGCAGTGGGAAGAGGGGCGTTTTGTTGTGCATTCGTTGCTTGCGTGTTGTTTTCATGTGTGTGCCTGTGTGTATGCGTGTGGGGGGAGGTGTGTGAAATTGCAATTGCTTTAGAGGGCATAACTGGGTTTATATTTAAAGCAAGGCGCTGTATCTATTGGATTTTCCTATATATACACCATAGCATCGGCAGCATCAAATGCTTGAATAAATAGAGAAAGAAAAACCAAGAAGCAGATATGTATATAGAGTGATCGCTCGGAAATCAGGTCTGTCAGCAACTATAGGCCCATAAATATTATTCAAATATTGGCTTTAACAATCGTTAATTTCTTAACTTGTTGCACAGATGCGTGTTGTGGGACCTTCAGAAATCAAAATAGTTTGCAAATATATTGATAATCTCGACTAGTAGATACTTTATTATAAGATGCTATTTTTACGGAAGCTACATTTCAATCAAAGCTCGTAGGAAATCCAAAAAAGCGACGCTCTCATAAGAGTTTACTTTGTTACCGTTAGATGCATGCGCATCAGACCAGCAAACGAGAGATCGCTGGTTCAAATTCAATAGCAATTGTCAGCTTTTATATTTGCTTATTTGATTTGTTATTGTTCATAAAGAACATACAAAACCACTTTTAACATATTTTTAACCATTCAGAATTCAATTTTTTTTTCAAAAGAAAGAAACGGAAATGTGAGTACCAGAGCAGAAATGCATTTCATCTTTCCAGCTTTATAGGACGTAAACATAGAGGCAAGATGGCACTTTGAGCAGAATATCGCAAATAGTTTTGATAACACATACATATTCCACCCACATAATGTATATGCTGACCACGCTAATCCACCCTTTATATTTCGGCTACGAGGTATTAAGAGCGAGAAAAACAAACTAAAACAATTCCCTGATAGGCAAGGAAGCAATTAGAAATTCGCTATTGTTTTCGGCTTTCTTGTTTGTACTTTTCTATTTCTATTTCCATTTCCATTTGTGTGTGTTTTTTTTTGTGTGTACTTTTATCTTGTATACTTGCGACTCGTGTGTGTGTGTGTGTATGTGTCAATTGGCGATATTTATAAAAACGTATGCCATAGGCAAATAAACACTGGCGAATGGCCACAAAATAATAGCTGCGAGGATTTCCACCAGCGGCCATGACACAGCAGCAGCCGGAGCCGGAGCCGGAGATGGGTAGCATTATCATTTGGAAGTCGTAATAAATCAAAAATGTGCAAAATGCTGACACGAACGATTTGCGATATTCTGACTCGCATAAGGATTGAATATTATGTGTAAACAATGCGAACAGTTAGCTCGATATTTTTATACATTTTCATGTTACATATGTATATTCAAGAACTGAAGATACATCTATGCGACGCCTGAACAATATTTCTTTGGATTTTAAGCACTGTAAAAAAAGCAAAAACAATACAATCTTTAATATGCCATGTTGATTCTTTACTCATGTTTAGAAAAGTTTATATTCAAGTAAAGTTCTCTAGGAACAATTGCATATATTCCTACATCGATTTTAAGTTTAAGTAAATTCTGTTCTCATGGAAATGTATGCCACAGAGAGCGGGAATCCTTTCCGAAGACATAAGGCATAAACATGCTTGAATGTATCTGTCTAACCGTAAAAACACCTAAATTTTCTATTCATCATATGCCGCACAAGTTTGTCCTTGTTCTTCGAGACATGTATTCCTTCATTTCCATTAAAACCGATTAATATCGATTTGAAAATAAGATTTTCACAGCATATCTCGACACATATAAGAGCTAGCGCCATCAAATTTGGTATGCAGTTTCTGGTATGTTGTACACGACACAAGAATTTGTACGTTTTTAGATACCTCCAGCCCATTTTGAGGTTTTATGAGTACAGGGTATAGCAATTGCACGACACCAAACGCTAAATAAACAATTTGTCTTTTGAGTAAACAAAAATGATATTCTGCGCGCGCTGCCTGAGCTATGTGAAAAACAACACAAAAATATGTAAATCAAGGGAACGGAACCGCGAGTCCAGGCGGTCGGAGGGGCCTTCTCGCTGGATGCTGGTTAAACGTGCTGCGTGCTGCTTTCAGTACGACAGCAGTATCAAGGCCCTGGAACGACCCCGGCGCCAGCTTGAAGCGTGCTCGGGCATTGCAGCTGAAGCTAGCAAAACCAAGAGAAAATGAAATATCTAGTATACAATATATAATAATACTGCTTAAAAGACCTGCCCCGCAAGTGTGCAGCAAAATGATCACACCAGAGAAATCTCTTTTGCTCTTATTAAAGCATTTAATTTGCAACTATTCAGGCCTTTGAACAATTTAGTTAAGAGAAAAAAACAAAACAAAAAACTGAAGTCGTGTCCCGACTTCAGAGACAACAATTTTGTTGTTTGTTACTATGCGCATTTGTTGTTGTTGCTGTTATTGTGCCCATTGACATGATTTCGAGTTCAATTGAAGTGAACTGCGAAAATGTCGAGAAACAAATGCCATACGACAACAACAATAACAACAACGGCAGCAACATGTACAATAAATTCTCAAATAGGCAAACACACACTTGAACAAAAATATGAAAATTGAAGAACTTAAAAAAATAAAAATAAAATACTGCACTCTAATAAACAAGATAAAAAACTGAAAAGGGCCAGAAATAAATTTACAAAAATCATAATAAACAAGATGCCAAGGCTTAGAGCCACTTTTTTACACAAGCCTCTTTCCGACGTTTTGTTCCTATGGAAGCCACATTGTCGAGAGTCCATAACATCTAATTTTACAGCAATAAAGGACTTGTATCATATACAGGTGACAGGTTTCGTGCTTAAGATTTTAAATGGAACTTTTTCATCCAGTTTACACAAGTCAAGCTCACTTGAGTTTTGGAGTAATGGATTTTTTCAAATGAATTCGAACAAAAATTTTTGAAAATGAGTTGAGGCAGATCGGCGATAGTTTTTCGCGATTTTTCCACACTTACGGGTGGATTTTCGCAAAACCCCGAAAATAGCATGCACCTTTAACACAAAGGGTGACTACAGTAAAAGTTTCTTGATATATAGAGATATATAAGTTTGATATGGAGACAAAATCTTTCATATGTTGACTTGTAAATGCCAAAATTGCGACGTTAGCTACTTTGCCCAGACGGCTATTGATACTGATCAAGAGTATATGCACTCTATGGGAAAGCAGATGTCTCCTTTCGCACAAATTATAATCCTTGTAGATATAATGAACGCCAAATTGACAAATTATACACAATTGCTATATAGTATTTGTTTCACAACATTTTGTTACACACAATCAAAAATCAATTTTAATATTGATTAACTTATTACAAATTGCCGTAATTATAGTTGTTGTTGTTGTTGTTGCCGCTACACGCAATTCGAGACCCTGCATTGGGTTACAAAATGCACATCGAACAGATGGTGCCTTACCTTTAAGGTGGGGGGTGTACGTAATCGCATTTATAATGAATGCGTGATTTGCAAATAAAAAAACCCCCCCTTTGTAATTGAATTGCAAGCATTGAAATGTAAGGGTTAAGACAGATTAGTCTAATTAGTCTTGGAAACTTTCTCTAGATAAGAAAGTTACTACATCATTGGGGAACACGTTTTAAAATCTTATTAGGGAGGTTGCCTTTTGAAAATTTCAGTTAAAATAACAAATAAACAATTTTAAAAGAAATTGTTTCATTAAGATTTTGAAAAAAACCAAGGTTTAAACCAAAACCTAGGTTTGGGAATGTTAAAAACCAGCTTCACGAATCAAACCTCGAGCCAGAAATTGGTTCGTACCTTAAATTGAACCAGCGACTTTCTTTTTTGGGGGTTTACAGCCTCGCTGAGAATCATTGTAAAAATCAACATCTAATATAATCATTGTTAATGCGTTTATATCATTACATAAATATCAGTGAGACCCCAAGGACATGTCTTGATTAATAGTTAGCCAATAGGATTAAAAGCTTTGCACACTTGGGGATCATTTTGATGGATGTTTAAATGCTTGATTAATGTACCGAATATGATAAGGTAATAAGCCAAGGGTGGAAAATTGGGGTTGTATTCCACAAACACATAAATAGTTAATCATAGTTCACAATTGTAATAGATAGGCTTGTCACATGATTACATTTTTTTAGGGTTCTCGTTTTAATGTTCCAGTTAAGAGATTGCAGAAAATTCGATTTTGTGTTGTGCTTAAATTAAAGAAACATGCACAAAACTTCTTTTTTTTTGTGTTTATCTAAGTGGTGCGCTTTGGAAGGGTCTGTCTCAAGTGTTAACTGTACATTGCACAATGAAAATCTGTAGCTAACACCGACCCCCTACACACACACACACACACACACACACACACACACACACACACACACACACACACACACACACACACACACACACACACACACACACACACACACACACACACACACACACACACACACACACACACACACACACACACACACACACACACACACACACACACACACACACACACACACACACACACACACACACACACACACACACACACACACACACACACACACACACACACACACACACACACACACACACACACACACACACACACACACACACACACACACACACACACACACACACACACACACACACACACACACACACACACACACACACACACACACACACACACACACACACACACACACACACACACACACACACACACACACACACACACACACACACACACACACACACACACACACACACACACACACACACACACACACACACACACACACACACACACACACACACACACACACACACACACACACACACACACACACAC